>NC_091165.1:16499658-16557840 GCF_040958095.1 Procambarus clarkii
CCTCTCATGACCCTTCACGACCCCTCACGACCCTCTCATGACCCCTCACGTCTCATGGCGCGCATATAGTGCTCTAATTTGTGAGGGGATCTTGGTCATATCACCTAGCTGTTCTTGAAGCTGTATGAATAGTGACGTGAAGCTGTGTGTGTAGTGACGTGAAGCTGTATGTGTAGTGACGTGAAGCTGTATGTATGATGACGTGAAGCTGTATGAATAGTGACGTGAAGCTGTATGTGTAGTGACGTGAAGCTGTGTGTGTAGTGACATGAAGCTGTATGTGTAGTGACGTGAAGCTGTGTGTAGTGACGCGAAGCTGTATGTGTAGTGACGTGAAGCTGTATGTATGATGACGTGAAGCTGTATGAATAGTGACGTGAAGCTGTATGTGTGTAGTGACGTGAAGCTGTATGTGTAATGACGTGAAGCTGTACGTATGGTGAGGTGAAGCTGTATGTATAGTGACTTGAAGCTTTATGTCTAGTGACGTGAAGCTGTATGTCTAGTGAGGTGAAGCTGTATATATGATGACGTGAAGTTGTATGTCTAGTGACGTGAAGTTGTATGTCTAGTGACGTGAAGCTGTATGTCTAGTGAGGTGAAGCTGTATGTCTAGTGACGTGAAGCTGTATATATGATGACGTGAAGTTGTATGTCTAGTGACGTGAAGCTGTATGTATGACGACGTGAAGCTGTATGTATGATGACGTGAAGCTGTATGTCTAGTCACGTTAAGCTGTATGTATGGTGACGTGAAGCTGTGTGTGTAGTGACGTGAAGCTGTATGTATGGTGACGTAAACCTGTATGTGTAGTGACGTTAAGCTGCATGAATAGTGACGTGAAACTGCATGAATAGTGACGTGAAGCTGCATGAATAGTAACGTGAAGCTGTGTGTGTGTAGTGACGAAGCTGTATGATTAGTAACGTGAAGTTGTGTAGTGACGTGAAGCTGTATGTGTAGTGACGTGAAGCTGTGTTGTGACGTGAAGCTGTATATATGGTGACATGAAGTTGTATGTATGGTGACGTGAAGCTGTATGCCTAGTGACGTGAAGATGTGTGTGTAGTGACGTGAAGCTGTGTGTGTAGTGACGTGAAGCTGTGTATATGGTGACATGAAGTTGTATGTATGGTGACGTGAAGCTGTATGCCTAGTGACGTGAAGCTGTACGTATATATGGCTTAGCAATCCTAGGCCTAATGCACGCTGTATTAAGCCTAATTGAGTACATAAATGTACTATACTAGGCCTAGGAACATTTAAGTTTGGTTTTTAGCTTTATATTTATTTACGAACTCTCTATCAAATGAATAATACAAAAAGTGGTTTACTAATGGACCATCACCGCCTATTGGTACTTTGGACCAGGTAGTTACTCAACCCGTCCTCGACTCAAGTCCATTCCATCCAGCGGTCGACCTCACAGACGCATTCATACAGCCCGTCCTCCAAACAAAGATCCAAAAGTGATTCCATGCACCCGCCAAACGCCCTGTTTATTAAATGAAAAGCGGTTTACACACGACTCACAACTGCTGACGTTCGAACACTTCCGGAACAAGTGCTTCACTGACGACTTTTGTTCGAACCACAACGCTATAAATGCTTCACCCACGTACTACAAATACAAATAATCGTCATCAGAACCTAACCACCTAACCTAACCTATCCTATGCCTATATATGCACAATATGCTAATATATTATAATAATAATTTATACTTGAGAAAATTCCCGTTTTGAATGAACAGCATGTTAAAGTTTATGAATGCGTCTGTGGGGTTGACCGCTGGATGTAATGGACTTGAGTCGAGGACGGGTTGATTCATAAATGTTTACATGCTGTTCATTCAAAACGAGAATTTTCTCAAATGTAAATTAATATTATAATATATTAGCGTATTGTGCATATATAGGTTAGGTTAGGTGTTTAGGTTCTGTTGGCGATTATTTGTATTTGTAGTACGTGGGTGAAGCATTTACAGCGTTGTAGTTCGAACAAAAGTCGTCAGCGAAGCACTTGTTCCGGAAGTGTTCGGACAGGGAGCCGGTCGGCCGAGCGGACAGCACGCTGGACTTGTGATCCTGTGGTCCTGGGTTCGATCCCAGGCGCCGGCGAGAAACAATGGGCAGTTTCTTTCACCCTATGCCCCTGTTACCTAGCGGTAAAATAGGTACCTGGGTGTTAGTCAGCTGTCACGGGCTGCTTCCTGGGGGTGGAGGCCTGGTCGAGGACCGGGCCGCGGGGACACTAAAAGCCCCGAAATCATCTCAAGATCTCAAGATAACGTCATCAGTTGTGAGTCGTGTGTACACCGTTTTTCATTCATAAACAGATGGGGTTTGGCGGGTGGATGGAATGGACTTTTGGGTCTTTGTTTGGAGGACGGGCTGCTTTACTATAGGTACTGTTTCAGGACGCTTGCTCCTGGCATGATGATTAAAACCCCATGACAATTAAACCCCATGACAATTAAATCCATGACAATTAAACCCCATGACAATTAAATCCATGACAATTAAACCCCATGACAATTAAACCCTGCCCTTGACTACCGTCACCTCACCCAAATCGCCACCCCTCCCACCCCTCCTCCCCCCCTCCACCCCCCCTCCACCCCCCCCTCTCCACCCCCCCCCCCTCCACCCACCCCTCTCCACCCCCCCCTCTCCACCCCCCCCCTCTCCACCCCCTATCCACGGAAAAACAAATGACAAACGTCACGGTAGACGCGCATTTGCGATACTTGTGTTATTATGTACACATCATAAGATACTTGCATTACGTGTGTACGGGACACGTGTGTGCGCGTGGGGACAGTGTCCATGACACGTGGTGATACACGTGTTAACGAGACAGACAGACGACGAGAACACTCACAATCTGAGCCTGGCCGGACACGGAGCTCCGGGCTCCAGATGTTACTGTGTTTTGTTGCTACTTTCTCCCCTTGCAGGTGTGTGACCTTGCTGGTGTGAGCCCTCAGGGACCACTGGTGGCAGCCTGTGAGCCCCAGGGACCACTGGTGGCAGCCTGTGAGCCCTCGGGGACCACTGGTGGCAGCCTGTGAGCCCCAGGGACCACTGGTGGCAGCCTGTGAGCCCTCGGGGACCACTGGTGGCACAGCCCGTGAGCACTCAGGGACCACTGGTGGCAACCTGTGAGCCCTCAGGGAACACTGGTCGCAGCCTGTGAGCCCTCAGGGAACACTGGTGGCAGCCTGTGAGCCCTCAGGGACCACTGGTGGCAGCCTGTGAGCCCCAGGGACTACTGGTGGCAGCCTGTGAGCCCTCGGGGACCACTGGTGGCACAGCCTGTGAGCCCCCAGGGACCACTGGTGGCAGCCTGTGAGCCCTCAGGGACCACTGGTGGCAGCCTGTGAGCCCTCAGGGACCACTGGTGGCAGCCTGTGAGCCCTCAGGGAACACTGGTGACAGCCTGTGAGCCCTCAGGGAACACTGGTGGCAGCCTGTGAGCCCTCAGGGACCACTGGTGGCAGCCTGTGAGCCCTCAGGGACCACTGGTGGCAGCCTGTGAGCCCTCAGGGACCACTGGTGGCAGCCAGTGAGCCCTCAGGGACCACTGGTGGCAGCCTGTGAGCCCCCAGGGACCACTGGTGGCAGCCTGTGAGCCCTCAGGGACCACTGGTGGCAGCCTGTGAGCCCTCAGGGACCACTGGTGGCAGCCTGTGTGCCAGGCTTGACTTGTGATACTTGGAAAGTAATTGAACTTTTGACCAATAACTTTTCTTCCGGCAATACATTTTATGCTTGTCAGGCAACACTGCGACACTGTTGGCCGCAGGGGAACACTGCTAGCCGCAGGAGAACACTGTTGGCCTGGCCGCAGGAGAACACTGTTGGCCTGGCCGCAGGAGAACACTGTTGGCCTGGCCGCAGGAGAACACTGTTGGCCTAGCCGCAGGAGAACACTGTTGGCCTGGCCGCAGGAGAACAGATGAACACTCATCAGTGTATAATTGTACAGAATGAGATGATTGCGTCATCAAGGCTGACAGCTGACGTTCCTGAGTGTGAGTTGGCCTCTATCATATATACGGGCGGCCGCTGCGGGCCGCTCCAAGCAACAGTCTGGTGGACCAAGCTCTCACAAGTCAGGCCAGGCCTCGGGCCGGGCTTGGGGAGTAGAAGAACTCCCAGAACCCCATCAACCAGGTCCTAATGCATTCATTTGTTGACTATGACGGTCATTAAGTTCTTTTTAATGTCTCTGTGGCGCATAAGGGTACTCGGTTCCCACCTGTGTCCCCTTGTGTGAGTACCACCGGTGTTAAATTGTTTCTTTGTCTAACCTGTTAGTCTCCATACGAATCTTGTAGGTGGTGATCATGTCTCCCCTAACTATTGTCTTCTAGTGACGCGAAGTTTATTTCCAGTAGTAATAGTAGTTGTGGTGGTGTGTAGGTAGTAGTTGTGGTGGTGTGTAGGTAGTGTTAGTGGTGGTGGTGGTGTGTAGGTAGTGTTAGTGGTGGTGGTGGTGTGTAGGTAGTGTTAGTGGTGGTGGTGGTGGTGGTGTGTAGGTACTGGTAGTGGTGGTGGTGGTGGTGTGTAGGTACTGGTAGTGGTGGTGGTGGTGGTGGTGGTGTGTAGGTACTGGTAGTGGTGGTGGTGGTGGTGGTGTGTAGGTACTGGTAGTGTTAGTGGTGGTGGTGGTGTGTAGGTACTGGTAGTGGTGGTGGTGGTGGTGGTGGTGTGTAGGTACTGGTAGTGGTAGTGGTGGTGGTGGTGGTGTGTAGGTACTGGTAGTGTTAGTGGTGGTGGTGGTGGTGGTGTGTAGGTACTGGTAGTGGTGGTGGTGTGTAGGTACTGGTAGTGGTGGTGGTGGTGGTGTGTAGGTAGTGTTGGTGGTGGTGTGTAGGTACTGGTAGTGGTGGTGGTGGTGGTGTGTAGGTACTGGTAGTGTTAGTGGTGGTGGTGGTGTGTAGGTACTGGTAGTGGTGGTGGTGGTGGTGGTGGTGTGTAGGTACTGGTAGTGGTAGTGGTGGTGGTGGTGGTGTGTAGGTACTGGTAGTGTTAGTGGTGGTGGTGGTGGTGGTGTGTAGGTACTGGTAGTGGTGGTGGTGGTGGTGGTGTGTAGGTACTGGTAGTGGTGGTGGTGGTGGTGGTGGTGTGTAGGTAGTGTTGGTGGTGGTGGTGTGTAGGTAGTGTTGGTGGTGGTGGTGGTGTGTAGGTACTGGTAGTGGTGGTGGTGGTGGTGGTGGTGTGTAGGTAGTGTTGGTGGTGGTGTGTAGGTACTGGTAGTGGTGGTGGTGGTGTGTAGGTACTGGTAGTGGTGGTGGTGGTGGTGGTGGTGTGTAGGTACTGGTAGTGGTGGTGGTGGTGGTGGTGGTGGTGGTGTGTAGGTACTGGTAGTGTTAGTGGTGGTGGTGGTGTGTAGGTACTGGTAGTGGTGGTGGTGGTGTGTAGGTACTGGTAGTGTTGGTGGTGGTGGTGGTGTGTAGGTACTGGTAGTGGTGGTGGTGGTGGTGTGTAGGTACTGGTAGTGGTGGTGGTGGTGGTGGTGGTGTGTAGGTAGTGTTGGTGGTGGTGGTGGTGGTGGTGGTGTGTAGGTACTGGTAGTGGTGGTGGTGGTGTGTAGGTACTGGTAGTGGTGGTGGTGGTGGTGGTGGTGTGTAGGTACTGGTAGTGGTGGTGGTGGTGTGTAGGTACTGGTAGTGGTGGTGGTGGTGGTGGTGGTGTGTAGGTACTGGTAGTGGTGGTGGTGGTGGTGGTGTGTAGGTACTGGTAGTGGTGGTGGTGGTGGTGGTGTGTAGGTACTGGTAGTGGTGGTGGTGGTGGTGGTGTGTAGGTACTGGTAGTGGTGGTGGTGGTGGTGGTGTGTAGGTACTGGTAGTGGTGGTGGTGGTGGTGGTGGTGGTGGTGGTGGTGTGTAGGTACTGGTAGTGGTGGTGGTGGTGGTGGTGTGTAGGTACTGGTAGTGGTGGTGGTGGTGTGTAGGTACTGGTAGTGGTGGTGGTGGTGGTGGTGGTGTGTAGGTACTGGTAGTGGTGGTGGTGGTGGTGGTGGTGGTGTGTAGGTACTGGTACTGGTAGTGGTGGTGGTGGTGTGTAGGTACTGGTAGTGGTGGTGGTGGTGGTGGTGTGTAGGTACTGGTACTGGTAGTGGTGGTGGTGGTGGTGTGTAGGTACTGGTAGTGGTGGTGGTGGTGGTGGTGTGTAGGTACTGGTAGTGGTGGTGGTGGTGGTGGTGGTGTGTAGGTAGTGTTGGTGGTGGTGTGTAGGTACTGGTAGTGGTGGTGGTGGTGTGTAGGTACTGGTAGTGGTGGTGGTGGTGGTGTGTAGGTACTGGTACTGGTAGTGGTGGTGGTGGTGTGTAGGTACTGGTAGTGGTGGTGGTGGTGTGTAGGTACTGGTAGTGGTGGTGGTGGTGGTGGTGTGTAGGTACTGGTACTGGTAGTGGTGGTGGTGGTGGTGGTGTGTAGGTACTGGTAGTGGTGGTGGTGGTGTGTAGGTACTGGTACTGGTAGTGGTGGTGGTGGTGTGTAGGTACTGGTAGTGGTGGTGGTGGTGGTGGTGTGTAGGTACTGGTACTGGTAGTGGTGGTGGTGGTGGTGGTGTGTAGGTACTGGTAGTGGTGGTGGTGGTGGTGGTGTGTAGGTACTGGTACTGGTAGTGGTGGTGGTGTGTAGGTACTGGTAGTGGTGGTGGTGGTGGTGGTGGTGGTGGTGTGTAGGTACTGGTACTGGTAGTAGTGGTGGTGGTGGTGGTGTGTAGGTACTGGTACTGGTAGTGGTGGTGGTGTGTAGGTACTGGTAGTGGTGGTGGTGGTGGTGGTGGTGTGTAGGTACTGGTAGTGGTGGTGGTGGTGGTGGTGTGTAGGTACTGGTACTGGTAGTGGTGGTGGTGGTGGTGTGTAGGTACTGGTACTGGTAGTGGTGGTGGTGGTGGTGGTGTGTAGGTACTGGTACTGGTAGTAGTGGTGGTGGTGGTGGTGTGTAGGTACTGGTACTGGTAGTGGTGGTGGTGTGTAGGTACTGGTAGTGGTGGTGGTGGTGGTGTGTAGGTACTGGTACTGGTAGTGGTGGTGGTGGTGTGTAGGTACTGGTAGTGGTGGTGGTGGTGGTGGTGTGTAGGTACTGGTACTGGTAGTGGTGGTGGTGGTGTGTAGGTACTGGTAGTGGTGGTGGTGGTGGTGGTGTGTAGGTACTGGTACTGGTAGTGGTGGTGGTGGTGTGTAGGTACTGGTACTGGTAGTGGTGGTGGTGGTGGTGGTGTGTAGGTACTGGTAGTGGTGGTGGTGGTGGTGGTGTGTAGGTACTGGTACTGGTAGTGGTGGTGGTGGTGTGTAGGTACTGGTAGTGGTGGTGGTGGTGGTGGTGGTGGTGGTGTGTAGGTACTGGTACTGGTAGTAGTGGTGGTGGTGGTGGTGTGTAGGTACTGGTACTGGTAGTGGTGGTGGTGGTGGTGGTGTGTAGGTACTGGTACTGGTAGTGGTGGTGGTGTGTAGGTACTGGTACTGGTAGTAGTGGTGGTGGTGGTGGTGGTGGTGTGTAGGTACTGGTACTGGTAGTGGTGGTGGTGTGTAGGTACTGGTACTGGTAGTAGTGGTGGTGGTGGTGGTGGTGGTGTGTAGGTACTGGTAGTGGTGGTGGTGGTGTGTAGGTACTGGTACTGGTACTGGTAGTGGTGGTGGTGTGTAGGTACTGGTACTGGTACTGGTAGTGGTGGTGGTGGTGGTGGTGGTTAGGTACTTTTTGTATTATTATTATTTTCTACCACAGACGTGGCCACACATTTACAATGCTAACCAGCATATATACATTTTCTTCTGTCCTCCATGGACAGGGTTAGAGAAGTGTTAAACATATAGTTCAAGGGTTTATTGAACAATCAACCACAGAAGGTGATTCGGTACTTTTAAAATGCTAAGCTAACCTACATACGTAAATACATAGATACACAGATTTACGTATGCCCTACATAAAGTGTTTGATGTGTCTTTTACATAGTGTCATTAATGTGCATTTACAAAGGTGAAATGTAATTCTGATCAGCTTCCATATATACTTTATACCCATATACATACACACACATATACGTACATTTACATATATATATATGTGTACATATACATGTATGTGTATGTATATATACATATACATATGTGAAGGTAGTGTTAGTGTGAAGGTTAATGGGACACATGCAGGTGGCAAGAGTGACGTCAGGTGGGAAGGCCACTCCTACTTGTTATAGCATGGCTCTCCCCCCCTCACACTGGCTCCCCCCCCCCCCTCACACTGGCTCCCCCCCCCCTCACACTGGCTCCCCCCCCCCTCACACTGGCTCCCCGCAACTCACACTGCCTCTCCCCTCCTCACACTCTTTCTATTCCCCCTCACACTGGCTCCTCCCTCACACTGGTTCCGGCCCGTGAGCCAATGAGAGAGAGAGAGAGAGAGAGAGAGAGAGAGAGAGAGAGAGAGAGAGAGAGAGAGAGAGAGAGAGAGAATGAGAGAGGGGGAGAGAGAGAGAGAGAGAGAGAGAGAGAGAGAGAATGAGAGAGGGGGAGAGAGAGAGAGAGAGATGGTGGGGGTTGGGGGAGGGATTTAGTGGGGTTGGGAGGGCCTCTGCTGGGGAGGAGGGGGGGGGGGGAGCATGGAACGAGAGCGTGTGAAAATAACAAGACAATTTAGTGCCAGCCTGGACAGGGTACACATTTGTGGCTCTGGGAGGGGGCGGAGGGCCAGCTGACCCTAAGTCGCTCGCTGTTTCCTAATGGAAGCAGCAGCAGCAGCAGCAGCAGCAGCGGCAGCAGCAGCAGCAGCGGCAGCAGCAGCAGCAGCGGCAGCAGCAGCAGCAGCAGCAACAGCAGCAACAGTAGCAGCAGCAACAGCAGCAGCAGCAGCAGCGGCAACAGCTGCAGCAACAGTAGCAGCAGCAACAGCAGCAGCAGCAGCGGCGGCAACAGCAGCAGCAACAGCAGCAACAGCAGCAGCAGCAGCAGCGGCAACAGCAACAGCAGCATCAGCAGCATCAGCAGCAGCGGCAACAGCAACAGCAGCAGCGGCAGCAGCAGCAGCGGCAACAGCAACAGCAGCAGCAGCAGCAGCAGCAGCAGCGGCAGCAGCAGCAGCAGCAACAGCAGCAACAGCAGCAGCAGCAGCAGCGGCAACAGCAACAGCAGCAGCGGCAGCAGCAGCAGCAGCAGCGGCAACAGCAGCAGCAGCAACAGCAGCAGCAGCGGCAACAGCAACAGCAGCAGCGGCAGCAGCAGCAGCGGCAGCAGCAGCAGCGGCAGCAGCAGCAGCAACAACAACAACAACAGGAGGAGGAAGAGGAAGGGCGAGGAGAGTAAGAAATATTATAACATAAAATATAGTATAGAAATATATAGCTTCAGGAAACTGTGAGGATTATTACACAGGGAACCAGAGGAAGGAAAGCGTGAGTAAGATGAACGAGAAAGATGGAATAGAGGAACATGGTTACTACTACTACTAGTAGTAGTAGTAGTAGTTAGAGACGACACACAAACCACGCGATCACAACATAAATTGTCATCATCTTCGAAGGAATCATATTCGTGGTCTGCGGGTATAAAATCACCATATATGCTGCCTAGTGTGACTCTCCCTGAACAGGATACTAAAAAGTCAGTCCTTGGTGCATTGTCTGCATAGTAGAACAATATGGTGCAGTGCTATGTGGGAAGGCGCCTCTCATCTCCCACCCAGACCCGTCGTGCTGGACAGTGGACAGATGCTGCCATCTGTTGGCCAAAATAACATCGTGGACATATGGTCAATAATAGAGATATGACATGATTATTGACATATGGTCAATAATAGCAACCCATTGTACCCATTTTTTGTATTAACACATTTAGGAAAATCTGCATTTGTGCAGCTGCCCTAGACTATATGAAGGGGAGTACAGTGTGTCAAAAATCAAGCTATGTGGTGCTAAAACTTCCCATCACACAGGATGCTTAGTCATACAGGGCCATGTGTTCAGTAGCCGGCACTGGCACACTCTGGGTGTAATATGAGGATATCTTCAAGAACACGAGAGTGAATAAAGTAATTGCAGTTCCAGGAATCTCGTGCCAACAGGTCTGAATGGTCTAATAACTGGACATTCGGTGATGTAGTGCGGGAAATCATGCCGCAGTTCCTGCTCACAGAGTTTACACCTGGAGTGCTCAGGATTGGGAGATCCGTCACCTGTAGCCACCTGCCACAGGTAACGGTAACCCAACCTGATCCTGGCAACCACTGTGTCGCATTCTGGTCCACGTTTTGTGCTGCCCATAGATATAGGTTTCAGATCTGAACAAATCATAACTTTTTATACTGGTGCTTTCAGATCGTTGGCAGTCAGAAATTTCTTTCCTGTCAGACCTGAGTGTTTGGAACAATATAGGTTTGACAGCAGAGATGGGGCTACCTAGATCCAATTGTACCGTAAAGGGGAAGGATGGTGGAGCCAGACCCACTGCGGTAGAATACACACCTGGGCGCCTCACGGTAGAATACACACCTGGGCGCCTCAGTGCCAGGACACCTGTCAGAAACATCCGTACACAAGTGGCTACGATGCCTTGACCCCGTCAGCCAGGTGTTGGTGTCCCCTATTACAGTGAAGAAGCAGGTGACGCTGCACCTGTTTCCTTAGGGTCAAATGTATTTTGCTAAAGTTGTCACGTTGTTGACGGAACGTAGAAATTAAATGGAAAAAATGAAATGAAAGTGTTTCTTCAACCTTTGATGGTGGTAGAAGGTATTTACGTTAATTACGAAAATTAACAATTGCAGCAATGCCGTTCTGTTTAGTTCCATAGTTCCATATATTCTGTTTAGTTATATATATATATATATATATATATATATATATATATATATATATATATATATATATATATATATATATATATGAATGAAAACTCACACCCCAGAAGTGACTCGAACCCATACTCTCAGGAGCAACGCAACTGGTAACTACAGGGCGCCTTAATCCACTTGACCATCACGGCCGTCAAAAGGACGTGATAGCCGAGGCTATTTGAGCCACTTCCCCGACGGCAACTCGGATGGTAATCTTGGGCATAGCATTTCACCAAATCACCTCATTCTTTGGGGCACACGTGAGGAACACAAATGCAAACAAGCCTGAATGGTCCCCAGGACTATATGCGAATGAAAACTCACACCCCAGAAGTGACTCGAACCCATACTCCCAGGAGCAACGCAACTGGTAACTACAGGGCGCCTTAATCCACTTGACCATCACGGCCGTCAAAAGGAAATGATAGCCGAGGCTATTTGAGCCACTTCCCCGACGGCAACTCGGATGGTAATCTTGGGCATAGCATTTCACCAAATCACCTCATTCTTTGGGGCACACGTGAGGAACACAAATGCAAACAAGCCTGAATGGTCCCCAGGACTATATGCGAATGAAAACACTTCTGGGGTGTGAGTTTTCATTCGCATATAGTCCTGGAGACCATTCAGGCTTGTTTGCATTTGTGTTCCTCACGTGTGCCCCAAAGAATGAGGTGATTTGGTGAAATGCTATGCCCAAGATTACCATCCGAGTTGCCGTCGGGGAAGTGGCTCAGATAGCCTCGGCTATCACTTCCTTTTGACGGCCGTGATGGTCAAGTGGATTAAGGCGCCCTGTAGTTACCAGTTGCGTTGCTCCTGGGAGTATGGGTTCGAGTCACTTCTGGGGTGTGAGTTTTCATTCGCATATAGTCCTGGGGACCATTCAGGCTTGTTTGCATATATATATATATATATATATATATATATATATATATATATATATATATATGTATATGTATATGTCGTACCTAGTAGCCAGAACGCACTTCTCAGCCTACTATGCAAGGCCCGATTTGCCTAATAAGCCAAGTTTTCCTGAATTAATATATTTTCTCTAATTTTTTTCTTATGAAATGATAAAGCTACCCATTTCATTATGTATGAGGTCAATTTTTTTTATTGGAGTTAAAATTAACGTAGATATATGACCGAACCTAACCAACCCTACCTAACCTAACCTAACCTATCTTTATAGGTTAGGTTAGGTTAGGTAGGTGTGGTAGTCGAAAAAACATTAATTCATGAAAACTTGGCTTATTTGGCAAATCGGGCCTTGCATAGTAGGCTGAGAAGTGCGTTCTGGCTTCTAGGTACGACATATATATATAATACATATTATATATATATATATATATATATATATATATATATATATATATATATATATATATATATATATATAATATATATATTATATATATAATACATATATATATATATATATATATATATATATATATTATATATATATAATATATATATATATATAATATATATAACTGAAAACTCACACCCCAGAAGTGACTCGAACCCATACTGCCAGGAGCAACACAACTGGTATGTACAGGACGCCTTAATCTGCTTGACCATCATGACCGGACAAAACGAAGTGATAGCCGAATCTATTTGAACCATTTCCCCGTCGGCACTCGGATGGTAATCTTGGGCATAGCATTTTATCAAATCACGTCATTCTTCGCGGCACACGTGAGAAACACAAATGCGAACAAGCCTGAATGGTCCCCAGGACTATATGCAACTGAAAAATCACACCCCAAAAGTATGGGTTCAAGTCACTTCTGGGGTGTGAGTTTTCAGTTGCATATAGTCCTGGGGACCATTCAAGCTTGTTCGCATTTGTATTCTTCACGTGTGCCCCAAAGAATGAAGTGATTTGATAAAATGCTATGCCCAAGATTACCAACCGAGTGCCGGCGGGGAAGTGGTTCAAATAGCTTTGGCTATCACTTCCTTTTGTCCGGTCGTGATGGTCATGTGGGTTAAGGCGTCCTGTACATACCAGTTGCGTTGCTCCTGGCAGTATGGGTTCGAGTCACTTCTGGGGTGTGAGTTTTCAGTTGCATATAGTCCTGGAGACCATTCAGGCTTGTTCGCGCATATATATATATATATATATATATATATATATATATATATATATATATATATATATATATATTATTATTATTATTATTATTATTATTATTATATATTGTATATCCTATTGATTCAAATGTCTATTATATATATGCCTATCAGGTGATAATTAATAACCATCCTTGTAATTTTTGTCCTTAATAGAGCTGTTTAAAAGAAGTTATACACGTGTAACGATTTTTAAACAATAACTGAATGAAATTACGGATCTCCAACACCAGCGTACACTACCGATGTGGTTGTGAGTGAGTGAGTGAGTGAGTGAGTGAGTGAGTGAGTGAGTGAGTGAGTGAGTGAGTGGGTGAGTGCCTGAACGCCTGCGGACGGTGAGTGGAGTGTGGTGGGGTTTACAGTGACGTGTCACCGAGCGACAGCATTTCACTCTCGCGCTGTGTAAACAACGTCATTCGCGAAGTGTTGAATCAACTGCGTCAAAGTTGGAGTGGAAAAAAATACCGTTCGGGCTTGTTGCGTTGATTAAATACTCTCTTGTCGGGGTGTTACAGATGTGTTCTGTAAGGTCCGGGTGCAGCCGGATGGTGTGGGAACCAGGGTCAGGTTAGCCGGATGTTGTGTGTAGATAAGGGTTCTGTAGGAACCAGGGGTCAGGGGGGGCAGCCGGATGGTGTGGGAACCAGGGTCAGGTCAGCCGGATGGTGTGTGTGGAGAAGGGTTCTGAACCAAAGTATTATTTTCAAAACGATTCCTTAGCTGCTGGAACACATTACACTTGAGTAAATAGTGATTGAGGGAATGTCCGAATGGTCGTTCACAGTGTACGAACTTTCTCTCTTGTGGTGTTGATCCATGATCTCCCACACACACACATATATATTGGTAGCTTAGCGTAGTGTGTTGCCTGTTCTTCGACCTGGTGGTGTTCTACCCCCTGGTGAAAGTGTTCTCCCCCCCCCCCCCGTGGTGGAAGTGTTTTCCCCCTCCCTGGTGGTAGTGTCCCCCCCTGGTGGTGGCTGTACTGAAGGTATGTACACTGTACCCACCAAGACCACTGTAGCGGGCAGCTGGTGGGGATGTGCTACAGGGGACTGTGTCACACCGCAGGAATCGCTCCTACCACACTAGCTTCTTCTTGAGGTTATCAAGAGATGTTTTCGGGGCTTAGCGTCCCCGCGGCCCAGTCCTCGACCAGGCCTCCTTTTTGTTAAACATCCCCCCAGGAAGCAACCCGTAGCAGCTGTCTAACTCCCATGTACCTATTTACTGCTAGATGAACAGTGCATCAGGGTGAAAGAAATTTTGCCCATTTATTTCCGTCTCCGCCGGGGATCGAACTCGGAACCTTAGCACTACGAATCCCGAGCGCTGTCCACTCTGCCGTCAGGCCCCGTGTTCTTTAACTAGTTTTTAAGTTTTGCAGCTGACTGGTGGCAGCTGTGATATACCGACACCAACATCCTCGTGGCGTGTCCCTCTTCGACCAGTTGGTCAGCAAACTCGATTCCACAGATCCCTACATGACTAGTGACCCAGCTGATCACAACTATGTACTCTCCCCCCCCCCCATCCCCTCTTCCCGCAGGTCAATATATTGACCCCAATTTATCAGTACCTGCCGAGCCACACCCAGCACGGAGCGAGGGAGATGCTCCCTGACCTCCATACCAAGTGTTCTCGGCCTCTGTATGAGAGGACGCTGGCGTTCTGTCGGACGTGTTCTGTTTGGCACCAAGATCACTTGAGAACCACTTTGAGGAGGCGCACGCGCGCTCAGATGAGGACGACGCTGGCAAGAGTACGGGCGAGGCGTGTGACAGACTACTGTGGCGGCCTCACAGCTCCGATGCTGTGGATCATCACCCTGTGAGACCCGCGACAGTTACCTGGCGTCCTCCAGCGTCACTGGGCACGCCTGGCGTCTTCCAGCGTCACTGGGCACGCCTGGCGTCTTCCAGCGTCACTGGGCACGCCTGGCGTCCTCCAGCGTCACTGGGCACGCCTGGCGTCCTCCAGCGTCACTGGGCACGCCTGGCGTCCTCCAGCGTCACTGGGCACGCCTGGCGTCCTCCAGCGTCACTGGGCACGCCTGGTCTCCTCCAGCGTCACTGGGCACGCCTGGCGTCCTCCAGCGTCACTGGGCACGCCTGGCGTCCTCCAGCGTCACTGGGCACGCCTGGCGTCCTCCAGCGTCACTGGGCACGCCTGGCGTCCTCCAGCGTCACTGGGCACGCCTGGCGTCCTCCAGCGTCACTGGGCACGCCTGGCGTCTTCCCGCGCCACTGGGCACGCCTGGCGTCTTCCCGCGCCACTGGGCACGCCTGGCGTCTTCCCGCGTCACTGGGCACGCCTGGCGTCTTCCCGCGCCACTGGGCACGCCTGGCGTCTTCCCGCGTCACTGGGCACGCCTGGCGTCTTCCCGCGCCACTGGGCACGCCTGGCGTCTTCCCGCGTCACTGGGCACGCCTGGCGTCCTCCTGCGTCTCTGGGCATGCCTGGCGTCTTCCCGCGTCACTGGGCACGCCTGGCGTCCTCCTGCGTCTCTGGGCACGCCTGGCGTCCTCCTGCGTCTCTGGGCACGCCTGGCGTCCTCCTGCGTCACTGGGCATGCCTGGCGTCCTCCTGCGTCACTGGGCACGCCTGGCGTCCTCCTGCGTCTCTGGGCATGCCTGGCGTCTTCCCGCGTCACTGGGCACGCCTGGCGTCCTCCTGCGTCTCTGGGCACGCCTGGCGTCCTCCTGCGTCACTGGGCACGCCTGGCGTCCTCCTGCGTCTCTAGGCACGCCTGGCGTCCTCCTGCGTCACTGGGCACGCCTGGCGTCCTCCTGCGTCTCTGGGCATGCCTGGCATCTTCCCGCGTCACTGGGCACGCCTGGCGTCCTCCTGCGTCACTGGGCACGCCTAGCGTCCTCCAGCGTCACTGGGCACGCCTGGCGTCCTCCAGCGTCTCTGGGCACGCCTGGCGTCCTCCTGCGTCTCTGGGCACGCCTGGCGTCCTCCTGCGTCTCTGGGCATGCTTGGCGTCCTCCTGCGTCTCTGGGCACGCCTGGCGTCCTCCTGCGTCACTGGGCACGCCTGGCGTCCTCCTGCGTCACTGGGCACGCCTGGCGTCCTCCAGCGTCTCTGGGCACGCCTGGCGTCCTCCTGCGTCTCTGGGCACGCCTGGCGTCCTCCTGCGTCTCTGGGCATGCCTGGCGTCCTCCTGCGTCTCTGGGCATGCCTGGCGTCCTCCTGCGTCACTGGGCACGCCTGGCGTCCTCCAGCGTCTCTGGGCACGCTTGGCGTCCTCCTGCGTCACTGGGCACGCCTGGCGTCCTCCTGCGTCTCTGGGCATGCCTGGCGTCCTCCTGCGTCTCTGGGCACGCCTGGCGTCCTCCTGCGTCTCTGGGCATGCCTGGCGTCCTCCTGCGTCTCTGGGCATGCCTGGCGTCCTCCAGCGTCTCTGGGCACGCCTGGCGTCCTCCTGCGTCTCTGGACATGCCTGGCGTCCTCCTGCGTCTCTGGGCATGCCTGGCGTCCTCCTGCGTCTCTGGGCACGCCTGGCGTCCTCCTGCGTCTCTGGACATGCCTGGCGTCCTCCTGCGTCTCTGGGCATGCCTGGCGTCCTCCTGCGTCACTGGGCACGCCTGGCGTCCTCCTGCGTCACTGGGCACGCCTGGCGTCCTCCTGCGTCACTGGGCACGCCTGGCGTCCTCCTGCGTCACTGGGCACGCCTGGCGTCCTCCCGCGTCTCTGGGCATGCCTGGCGTCCTCCTGCGTCTCTGGGCATGCCTGGCGTCCTCCTGCGTCTCTGGGCACGCCTGGCGTCACGCAGACGCATTATTAACGAGCACTGCGACCTTGTTGCAGCTGTGCGGTGCGGCAGATCAACAGTACATTATCCGGCCACAAATGATGACAATTGCCTTGTCTTCAGAGAAAGCTGCCAGCAGTCCTCTTCTTGCTGACCTCAACCTCTTTGGTCTCTAGAGATGTATTCTTCAGCAAGGTGAGTGTTGACTGCTCTCTGTGCAGAGCCTTACCGCGTGTCCCGCGTGTCTACCGCGTGTCTCGCGTGTCTACCGCGTGTCTCGCGTGTCTACCGCGTGTCCCGCGTGTCTACCGCGTGTCCCGCGTGTCTACCGCGTGTCCCGCGTGTCTACCGCGTTTCCCGCGTGTCTACCGCGTTTCCCGCGTGTCTACCGCGTTTCCCGCGTGTCTACCGCGTGTCTACCGCGTGTCCCGCGTGTCTACCGCGTCTGTCTTCTGGTGGATCCGTAGATCGACGCCTCGTGGTTGGTGGTCTGGTCAGACGCAGCTGCTAGGAGTCTCAAAGTATAAATCACAGCCAGGTTGATCAGGTATCCTTGGGAAGTGTTCATCAAGTTCTCTGTTGAACACCGTGAAAGGTCAGCAAATTATGCCCCGTGTGTTTAATTAAAGGGCGAGTGTTAAGTCTGGCGCCGTGGGTGTTGAAGGGAATGTCTCGGCGTCCCTGTCACACCTCTGCTCTTTTGCAGTTTCTGCCATGCCTCCTAATCTCGTAAGGCGCTCTTTCCTGAAGTATTTACGTGCCGGAGCCAGGACTCAGTGATCATATAATGTCCTTTTACGAAACCTGTATATCTTTCCTTCATTATGAGGATTATGGTTACCTTTATTCAACTGGTTATGAGCTGGGATGCGCTACGAGGATGTCCATAGCCATAGTAACCTTGGGAAGAGCCACCTCGCAGCGTTACCATGCTTCTAAACTTTAATAAATAAAGACTAAGCCGCCATGGCTGAGGAAAGATGTACAGGTTTCGTAAGAGGACATTAAAATGCTTGATGAATCCTGGTCTTGGTTCTTACGCATTTCCCAGTAAAACTCTTACATCTCATCTCCGCCGTGATCTAAGGCGATTGTCCATTATCCTCCTAATTTCCGGGAAACTAACTGATAGATCTTAATGGACACGGTGAACATCGGGTGGGATGACAGTGCTATATTGATATTCTAAAATGATGCATTGTTAATAACTAGAGAGGTGGGGGGGGGTTGAGGGGGGTTAACTACACAGCTCTTATCCCCTATAGACTGTGTTACAAGTACTACGACAAGGTTGGTAAATTGACCTGCGCGGTTAGTTGGAGGAGTACCGTACAGGAGGGAACCAAATGACCGCAGTGAGGTGGATATATGCAAAAATGAAGAGACGTAACTGGTGGAGTTCCGCAAGGATCAGTACTAGGGGGCCTTCCAGTTCCTATTATATGTAAACAGCCAAACAGGAAATAAGGTTTATTCATATCAGTGTTTGATGATCTTCTTGAGATGATTTGATTTATGTTGAAAGAAGGAGGAGAAGAATCACAACAAAGGAGGACTGTGATTGCAATACTAACAAACCCGTCTCTAGATGTGCTCTGAAAAAGGCTACTGGGTTTCAACATAGAGAAATGAAAAGTTGTCAGCATGGAAATGGAAGTGAGAAGATTACACAGGCAGTAGAGGATGGCAGGTGGGAGACAACCTTCAGTAACTTGGACCAAGATGGGCTGCCGAGAGCTATACACCTTAAAACAAAAAGCCAAAAGTACTAAAGAGATATAAAGATAAATTCAGAAAACTGGACTTCGCCGCCCTGTAGGAAAGATGGGACAATACAGACATGATAACGACATCCAAGATCCTAAAGGGAATTAGTCGAATAGACAGAGAAGCAATATTAAGAGCGAGCAACAGCAGAACGATGTGAGATAGACTAATCAAACATTTAAGTCACAGATGTTAGAAAGAAGCTCTGCAGGTTATGACCCACACACAAATACAAAGGTTGCCGTGGTATTATCACCAGGCAATACACAGTTATAGATGTCACTATGACTAGACAACGGTAAGTGGAGTCCTTGCTGTATTCTGATGGTCAAAGGCCAGCACTTGAGTGAGTGCTGAATGCCACCTCGTGA
This sequence comes from Procambarus clarkii, assembly GCF_040958095.1. NCBI lineage: Eukaryota > Metazoa > Arthropoda > Malacostraca > Decapoda > Cambaridae > Procambarus > Procambarus clarkii. The sequence goes on from NC_091165.1 coordinate 16,518,551, forward strand.
GTGAGTACACACGCAATGCCAACTACAAATACACACACACACACACACACACACACACACACACACACACACACACACACACACATATATATATATATATATATATATATATATATATATATATATATATATATATATATATATATATATATATATATATATATATATATATATATATATAAGGGAGTCTGGTGGCTGAGTGGAGAGCGGCGCTCGGGATTCGTAGTCCTAGGGTCCAGGTTCGATCTCCGGCAGAGGCGGAAACAAATGGGCAGAGTTTCTTTCACACTGATGCCCTTGTGCACCTAACAGTAAATAGGTACCTGGGAGTTAGACAGCTGCTACAGGCTTCCTCCTGGTGTGTGTGTGTGAAAAACCAGTTGATTTGGCCTGCCTTTCAACTGTCAAAGAGCCAAAGTTCAACCCCCGCAAGCACAGCTAGGTGTGTACAACTAGGTGAGTATACACACACACACACACACACACACACACACACACACACACACACACACACACACACACACAAAGGTCAGAGAATTAAAGGAGGTCTTCACAATAGAGCAAGGAGAAGCCCCTGTACTGAGAGAGGAGGCGGTAAACCAAGCAAACTCAGAAGAATTTGAGGTCACCAGTGATGAGGTCAAAAGGAATCTGTTGGAACTGAATGTGATAAAGGCTGTTGAGCCTGACAGAATCTCACCGTAGGTACTAAAAGAAGGTACAGAAGCACTAAGTGTGCCACTCTCTATGGTGTATAACAGGTAACTGGAAACAGAAGATCTACCGGAAACCTGGAAGGCAAAGTAGTCCCAAAATACAAAAAAAGTGACAGGCAAGAGGCGCTGAACTAAAGGCCAATTTCTCCTAACTTGTATACCATACAAGGTGATGGACAAGATGGTGAGGAAGAGGCTCGTAGAACATCTGGAGGGAAATAGTTTTGTAACACGCCACCAGCATGGGTTCAGAGATGGTAAATCGTTCCTCACAGGTTTAATAGACCAGGCGACAAAAATTAGGCAACAAAGAGAAGGATGGGTAGACTGAATTTTCTTGAACTGTCAGAAAGCCTTTGACACAGTAACCCATAAAAGGCTGTTACAAAATTTTTAGAAACAAGCTGAAGTAAAAGGTAAGGTGTTCCAGTGGATAAGGGAGCATCTAAGCAGCAGGAAACAGCGAGTAACGGTGAGGGGAGAGACATCAGAGTGGCGAGATGTCACCAGCGGAGTCCCACAAGGCTCTGTACTTGGACCAACCCTGTTTCTAATATATGTAAACGATCTTCCAGAGGGTATAGACTCATTCCTCTCAATGTTTGCTGATGATGCAAAAATTATGAGAAGAATCAAGACAGATGAAGATAAGAGACTACAGGACGACCTGGATAAATTGGAGGAATGGTCTAGAAAATGACTACTAAAATTTAACTCAGGAAAGTGTAAAGTAATGAAATTAGGTGAAGGGAGCAGGAGGCTGAACACAAGGTACCATCTGGGAGGTGAAATCCTGCAAGAGTCAAATAGAGAGAAAGATCTGGGGGTTGATATCACACCGAACTTGTCATCAGAAGCTCACATCAAAAGGATATCATCAGCGGCATATGCAAAGTTGGCCAACATAAGAATTGCCTTTAGAAACTTGTGTAAGGAGTCGTTCAGGACCCTGCATACCACTTATGTCAGACCCATCCTGGAATATGCAGCTCCAGCATGGAGTCCATACCTAGTTAAACACAAGGCAAAGTTAGAGGAGATTCAGATGGACAGTTCTGGGACTAGCCACAAGACTAGTCCCAGAACTGAGAGGTATGAGCTACAAGGAAAGGCTATGGTAGCTAAACCTCACGTATCTGAAAGACAGAAGATTAAGGGAAGACATGATCACCACCTACAAAATTCTCAGGGGAATTGACAGAGTGGACAAATACAAACTATTTAACATGGGTGAAACACGAACAATGGGACACAGATGAAAACTTAATACCCAAATGAGCCACAGAAACATTTGAAATATTTTTTTTCCGTGACAGAGTAGTTACCAATGGAATGCATTAGGCAGTGATGTGGTGGAGGCTGACTCCATACACAGTTTCAAATGTTGATTTCATAAAGCCCAGTAGGCTTAAGAATCTGTACACCTGTTGATTGACAGTTGAGAGGCGAGACCAAAGAGCCAGAGCTCAACTCCCTCAAGTACAATTAGGCGAGTACACCCTGCCAACTAAACACACACACACAAGCACACACCGCCAGATAAATACACACACACACACACACACACACACACACACACACACACACACACACACACACACACACCCACACACACACATCACACACTGTTGATTGACGGTTAAGAGGCGGGACCAAAGAGCCAGAGCTCAACCCCCGCAAGGACAACTAGGTGAGTACACACACACACACACACACACACACACACACACACACACACACACACACACACACACACACACACACACACAGGCTGGCCAACATACGAACGGCATTCAGAAACTTGTGTAAAGAATCATTCAGAACTTTGTATACCACATATGTCAGGCCAATCCTGGAGTATGCAGCCCCAGCATGGAGTCCATATCTAGTCAAGGATAAGACTAAACTGGAAAAGGTTCAAAGGTTTGCCACCAGACTAGTACCCGAGCTGAGAGGTATGAGCTACGAGGAGAGACTACGGGAATTAAACCTCACTTCGCTGGAAGACAGAAGAGTTAGGGGGGACATGATCACCACATTCAAGATTCTGAAGGGGATTGATAGGGTAGATAAAGACAGTCTATTTAACACAAGGGGAACACGCACAAGGGGACACAGGTGGAAACTGAGTGCCCAAATGAGCCACAGAGATATTAGAAAGAACTTTTTTAGTGTCAGAGTGGTTGACAAATGGAATGCATTAGGAAGTGATGTGGTGGAGGCTGACTCCATACACAGTTTCAAGTGTAGATATGACAGAGCCCGATAGGCTCATGAATCTGTACACCTGTTGATTGACGGTTGAGAGGCGGGACCAAAGAGCCAGAGCTCAACCCTCGCAAACACAACTAGGTGAGTACAACTAGGTGAGTACACACACACACACACACACACACACACACACACACACACACACACACACACACACACACACACACACACAACCAGTTAACCAAGAAGTCTTCACAATAGAGGACCGAGAACTGACTGAACCAAGCGGAACTAGTGGCATTGTGGGATTACCAGAGACGACGGAAACATTTGATTGTGTTGGACACGACAAAGACAATAGAAGCACACAAGATATCTCCCTGGGTTCTGAGAAAAGGAGCTGAAGTCCTGTGTTGGCCACTTACTAAGATATACATCAAGTCATTGGACACAATTGAACTGTCACAAGCTGTAAGACAATTCATGATATATACAAAAAAATCAGATATACAGATATAAAAAACATGATAGATATACAGGTATGCAGTTATATCTGCATACCTTTATCTAAACATGATAGATAAAGGTATGCAGCTATAACTGCACACCTTTAATGAATTTTAGGCAGAATTAGTGCACCGGTTATTAACGAGCGTGTAAGCACTGGAGGGACAACCCTGGAAACACAAACCGAAACTGTCTCTATTTTCCGCTTGTTACAACTTGTAATAAAGTTGTTACATCTTGGCTTAACGTGTTTATGACGTATTGGAACGTTGTTACAACTTGCTATATTGGTTGTTATAACTGGTTAGGAAGTATTAAAACTTGTTCGAACGTTGTACCAACGTCGTAGTTTCGGTGTGTGTTTGGCGGGAAGGGCCTTTGCAACAAGACATTAGCCTGGGGTACAGAAACGGTCAATCCTGATTAGCAGACTAGCAAAAACGGGCAAAATAATGGGACATGACAGTCTCATAATCCACCCTCTCATTCCCCTGGCTTATGATAATGTATGATTTATTGTGTTTATCAATCATCAGAACGTCTGACATGATTATTCTCAGAACTTTAACTTGTCGTTTTTCTTCTCTGATCAGATATGATTGTCTTGTATCCTGTATTTGGTAAAGTTCTCCCTTTCTTACCATACCTCTCTGGAATTTATCACTTACCAAACATGAGTTGTGTTTCCTGCCACGCTGTAAAAGACGTTATTTATATCGGCTTGTGATTTATCAGTCTTTTACTTTCGTGATGATTTTTGTATCGTCTGGAAAGGGCGACACAAAATTGTGACTTGTATTTCTGTCTGTATTTGATTTGAAAATGATAAAGGGACCTGGGGATGGTTCTGGCACCACTGGGACTCAGCTGTTCACTGTGATCGACCTTGATTCAGTTTGACAGGATTCTCCATCTATACTTTACCTATTATTCGTATGGACCTTATTTGATGGGCTCCGTGGCCAAGTTTATCAAATGTGTCTCTGAACTTTGTGCAAACAACATCTGCATTTTGTTGTTCATCTAATGCTTGCGTGATTTCGTGGTGGTGGTTGAGTCATTGCGAAAGACATGATCTTCTTGCTCTAAATCTATGTTGACCTTAGTTGTTAAGTTCACTGTTTTCTATATAACTGGAAAGTTGACTTCTAAATTACTCAAAAACTCTAATTATGTGTGATATTAGTGCTTTGTGACGGGGCAATTACCTGTAATGTGCTGTATAATGTGCGTGGCAGGGAGCGTGCCCCGGAGCGTGGCAGGTGGCGTGGTAGGGGGCTTCGCAGGGGCGTGGCAGGTGGCGTGCCAGGGAGCGTGCCACGGAGCGTGCCACGGAGCGTGGCACGTGGCGTGGAAGGGGGCGTAGCAGGGGGGCATGCCAGGGAGCGTGGCAGCTAGGGGGGGGGGCATGCCAGGGACCGTGGCAGGGGGGGCGTGCCAGGGAGCGTGGCAGGGGGCGTGCCAGGGAGCGTGGCAGGGGGGCGTGCCAGGGAGCGTGGCAGGGGGGCGTGCCAGGGAGCGTGGCAGTGGGGCGTGCCAGGAAGCGTGGCAGGGGGGGGCGTGCCAGGGAGCGTGGCAGGGGGGGGCGTGCCAGGGAGCGTGGCAGGGGGGCGTGCCAGGGAGCGTGGCAGGGAGCGTGCCAGGGAGCGTGGCAGGGAGCGTGCCAGGGAGCGTGGCAGGGGGGGCATGCCAGGGAGCGTGGCAGGGGGGGGGGCATGCCAGGGAGCGTGGCAGGGGGGGCATGCCAGGGAGCGTGGCAGCTAGGGGGGGCATGCCAGGGAGCGTGGCAGCTAGGGGGGGCATGCCAGGGAGCGTGGCAGCTAGGGGGGGCATGCCAGGGAGCGTGGCAGCTAGGGGGGCATGCCAGGGAGCGTGGCAGCTAGGGGGGGCATGCCAGGGAGCATGGCAGCTAGGGGGGGCATGCCAGGGAGCGTGGCAGCTAGGGGGGGCATGCCAGGGAGCGTGGCAGCTAGGGGGGGCATGCCAGGGAGCGTGGCAGGGGGGCGTGCCAGGGAGCGTGGCAGGGGGGCGTGCCAGGGAGCGTGGCAGGGGGGCGTGCCAGGGAGCGTGGCAAGGGGGCGTGCCAGGGAGCGTGGCAGGGGGGGGCGTGCCAGGGAGCGTGGCAGGGGGGGGGGCGTGGCAGGGAGCGTGGCAGGGGGGGCGTGCCAGGGAGCGTGGCAGGGGGGCGTGCCAGGGAACGTGGCAGGGGGGGCATGCCAGGGAGCGTGGCAGGGGGGGCATGCCAGGGAGCGTGGCAGGGGGGCATGCCAGGGAGCGTGGCAGGAGGGGCGTGCTAGGGAGCGTGGCAGGGGGGGGGGGCGTGCCAGGGAGCGTGGCAGGGGGGGGGGCGTGCCAGGGAGCGTGGCAGCTAGGGGGGGCATGCCAGGGAGCGTGGCAGGGGGGGCGTGGCAGGGGGGCGTGCCAGGGAGCGTGGCAGGGGGGGGGGGCGTGCCAGGGAGCGTGGCAGGGGGGGGGCGTGCCAGGGAGCGTGCCAGGGGACGTGGCAGTGTAACAAATTAAAGCTTGTTGTATAAATTATAGATCTCAATTCATAGGGATTGGACGAGACGACGTGGTCCAAACCCAGAGTCACCGGGCACCAGTTACCTGAGAAGCCATGAAGGGACAACTCTCCAGAGATTAAAGGGATTAGCTTTAGGCTGAAACAAAATGGCAGGCTCTCTGTATCAATGCAACAAGTAATGAATATTTCAGCAATCACAGTAAATACAGTAATAAGCAATTCGGGTTCAAGGTCTTCAGTTAGGTCAACATGTATGTTAAGTTACATGTATGTAGAGTATAAGATCAGTGTCAGTTACGGGCAGAAAGTAACGTCAGTAGCGAGGGTACTAGTCCGTCGAGCGGAGTACTCGACCCGACCTGGGTCAAGGGTAAGGCGTCTGACATACCACAACTTCCCATATTTAGTAATTCATAATGTACAAATTCAGACCAATAGCCAATATTGTAATTGGATATAGCTTTTGCCAAGATGTCTAATTTATTTACCACCACTTTTAATAATAGTTCAACCACCTGGTTTGGCTAGTAAATTAAGATTAGTTTGTTAAATAAACCCTGCTAGGTAATGGCTAGTCAGGCGGAGGGATGTCACCTCTCCTCAGCGTGTGGAGAGTCAGAGTAGAGTCAGTGAGGGTTCAGGAGCAGCTCTGGGAGGCCACCATCGTGCCTTCCCAAAGGACCAGAACACCGTCGGCTGGTGTCTAAGAGTACGGTAGAGTGCTAAGACATTCTGTACCGATAAATAATTTCATGTCCGCCTCTTTTAAGAAATCTTTAAGTTAAGACAGTGTTAAATTAGGGAGTGATTTTTATTATCTACCTTTTGCAGCTTTGCATAAATAAAATTGGATTAAAATTTTTCTTTTGTATTTTTGAGTATTTTCATGAATGATATTACATGTGATTATCTTTGCCATTTGGTCTCCACGAATCTGTTGTATTGGGGGTTATCTTGAGATGATTTCGGGGCTTTAGTGTCCCCGTGGCCCGGTCCTCGACCAGGCCTCCACCCCCAGGAAGCAGCCCGTGACAGCTGACTAACACCCAGGTACCTATTTTACTGCTAGGTAACAGGGGCATAGGGTGAAAGAAACTCTGCCCATTGTTTCTCTCCAGCGCCCGGGATCGAACCCGGGACCACAGGATCATAAGTCCAGTGTGCTGTCCGCTCGGCCGACCGGCTCCACCGTGGCAGGCTAAGTTGATACTCAGATAAACAAGATTGATTGATTGATAAAGAGTAAGCCACGCAAGAGGTGGCACGGGCATGAATAGCCCGTAAGTGGTGGCCCTTTTGAGCCATTGCCAGTATCAATAGATGATACTGGAGATTTGTGGAGGTGCAACTACACCCTGCGTGACGGGAGATGTCTCCCGTGCAGATAAACAAACAAGGCATTCTCTTTTAATATCTGATATATCCCCATGTTTTCAAGTAATTCCCACACTTGAATTCTTGAATTCTTGAATTGAATTGACTTGAATTGAACCACACTTGAATTCCCACACGTAAATTCATCCTCCCTTTTTCCAGTAATTGAGGATTAAGCCCCAAGGAATTAATGAGTAATTGATTGGCCCAAACCCCGATTAATTATTCTGCAAGTTTTGCGTATTTAGTGGTTTGGTGACGGCAGCACAGAAAGGTCCTTTGAGTGTTGCTAGAAAAGCCTAAGACGACGTCACGTGTTTGTAGTGCCGAAAACGGTCAAGCGTTTGAGGTCACGTGGCGGCGGCTACGGGCAGGGAGAGTGGCACTCTGGGGTCTTGGTGTCAAGTTTATTTACGGGCAGGGTAGAGGACAGAGTAGAGCCAAAACCCCGTCCCGTGTTACAGCAGGGGACGTGCCAGGGGGGCGTGCCAGGGAGCGTGGCAGGGGGCGTGCCAGGGGGTGTGCCAGGGAGCGTGGCAGGGGCGTGCCAGGGAGCGTGCCAGGGAGCGTGGCAGGGGGCGTGCCAGGGAGCGTCGCAGGTGGCGTGGCAGGGGAGGTGCCAGGGGGGCGTGGCAGGAAGCTAGGTGCTCTGGGGAGGCGAGGGTGGGAGCTGGGAGCTCTGGGGTGGTGAGGGTGGGAGCTGGGGTCTCTGGGGAGGTGAGGGTGGGAGCTGGGGGCTCTGGGGAGGTGAGGGTGGGAGCTGGGGGCTCTGGGGAGGTGAGGGTGGGAGCTGGGGGCTCTGGGGAGGTGAGGGTGGGGAGCTGGGGGCTCTGGGGAGGCGAGGGTGGGAGCTGGGAGCTCTGGGGAGGTGAGGGTGGGAGCTGGGGGCTCTGGGGAGGTGAGGGTGGGAGCTGGGGGCTCTGGGGAGGTGAGGGTGGGGAGCTGGGAGCTCTGGGGAGGTGAGGGTGGGAGCTGGGGGCTCTGGGGAGGTGAGGGTGGGAGCTGGGGGCTCTGGGGAGGTGAGGGTGGGGAGCTGGGGGCTCTGGGGAGGTGAGGGTGGGGAGCTGGGGGCTCTGGGGAGGTGAGGGTGGGAGCTGGGGGCTCTGGGGAGGTGAGGGTGGGAGCTGGGGGCTCTGGGGAGGTGAGGGTTGGAGCTGGGGGCTCTGGGGTAGTGAGAGGGGGGCTCCACAACATGGCGGCAGCTGTACGCTCCCCATTGTACCTGGGGGACTAACCAGACTCCCCAGAGAGCCTTGCCTCTTCCCTGTCACCTACTGCTGACATTCTTTCCTGCGTCACCCCCGGCTGCGTCACCCCCGGCTGCGTCACCCCCGGCTGCGTCACCCCCGGCTGCGTCACCCCCGGCTGCGTTGCCCCAGATGCGACACCCCCCTTGCTGCGTCACTTCCTACAAGTTCATACCCTACTGCGTCAAGTCCTCCTGCTTCACTCTTCTGCGTCACCCCCAGGCTGCGTCATCAGGGGAGGGGGGGGGGGGTCAGGGGAGGCGTGGCACACATAGGAGGAAGGAGGCCGCTTCATGAGGAAGACGCCGGCCTCATGAATAACTTGAGGAGCCGGGTGAGTAAGTCGCCCGATATCACCTCATACTTTACTTTTAGGAGGGTGGAAGCTGGTTGGGGAGAGGGGAAATGAGGGGGAGGGTGAGTGGGCCGCCCCGCCCACCCCCCCCCCCCCCCCCCTCTCATTTTTCTTCCCTCCTTCCCTCCCTCATTCTTCTCCTCCTCCTCCTCCCCCCCCCCCCCCGGGAAAGATCTATATATTTTAGACTTTTATAGCTGCATAATTTTCAAATTAATTGTATTGTTTATTTAACTTAATATATGGCCATAATGTTGTGTGTTCCGTGATGTTCTGTGGTGTTGTGTGGGTGTTCTGTGGTGTTGTGTGGGTGTTCTGTGGTGTTGTGTGGGTGTTCTGTGGTGTGTGGGTGTTCTGTGGTGTGTGGGTGTTCTGTGGTGTTGTGTGGGTGTTTTGTGGTGGTGTGTGGGTGTTCTGTGGTGTTGTGTGGGTGTTCTGTGGTGTTGTGTGGGTGTTCTGTGGTGTTGTGTGGGTGTTCTGTGGTGTTGTGTGGGTGTTCTGTGGTGTTGTGTGGGTGTTCTGTGGTGTTGTGTGGGTGTTCTGTGGTGTGTGGGTGTTCTGTGGTGTTGTGTGGGTGTTTTGTGGTGTTGTGTGGGTGTTTTGTGGTGTTGTGTGGGTGTTCTGTGGTGTTGTGTGGGTGTTCTGTGGTGTTGTGTGGGTGTTCTGTGGTGTTGTGTGGGTGTTCTGTGGTGTGTGGGTGTTCTGTGGTGTTGTGTGGGTGTTTTATGGTGTTGTGTGGGTGTTCTGTGGTGTTGTGTGGGTGTTCTGTTGTGTTGTGTGGGTGTTCTGTGGTGTTGTGTGGGTGTTTTGTGTTGTGTGGGTGTTGTGTGGGTGTTCTGTGGTGTTGTGTGGGTGTTCTGTGGTGTTGTGTGGGTGTTCTGTGGTGTTGTGTGGGTGTTCTGTGGTGTTGTGTGGGTGTTTTGTGTTGTGTGGGTGTTGTGTGGGTGTTCTGTGGTGTTGTGTGGGTGTTCTGTGGTGTTGTGTGGGTGTTTTGTGTTGTGTGGGTGTTCTGTGGTGTTGTGTGGGTGTTTTGTGTTGTGTGGGTGTTCTGTGTTTACTAGTTGTGTTTTTACGGGGGTTGAGCTTTGCTCTTTCGGCCCGCCTCTCAACTGTCAATCAACTGTTCACTAACTACTACTTTTTTTTTTTTTTTTTTTTCACACCACACACACACACCCCAGGAAGCAGCCCGTGACAGCTGACTAACTCCCAGGTACCTATTTACTGCTAGGTAACAGGGGCACTTAGGGTGAAAGAAACTTTGCCCATTTGTTTCTGCTTCGTGCGGGAATCGAACCTGTGGTGTTGTGTGGGTGTTCTGTGGTGTTGTGTGGGTGTTCTGTGGTGTTGTGTGGGTGTTGTGTGGGTGTTTTGTGGTGTTGTGTGGGTGTTGTGTGGGTGTTCTGTGGTGTTGTGTGGGTGTTTTGTGGTGTTGTGTGGGTGTTGTGTGGGTGTTCTGTGGTGTTGTGTGGGTGTTTTGTGGTGTTGTGTGGGTGTTGTGTGGGTGTTCTGTGGTGTTGTGTGGGTGTTTTGTGGTGTGTGGGTGTTCTGTGGTGTTTTATGGGTGTTCTGTGGTGTTGTGTGGGTGTTCTGTGGTGTTGTGTGGGTGTTCTGTGGTGTTGTGTGGGTGTTTTGTGGTGTTGTGTGGGTGTTCTGTGGTGTTGTGTGGGTGTTCTGTGGTGTTGTGTGGGTGTTGTGTGGGTGTTCTGTGGTGTTTTGTGGGTGTTCTGTGGTGTTGTGTGGTGTTGTGTGGGTGTTCTGTGGGTGTTCTGTGGTGTTTTGTGGGTGTTCTGTGGGTGTTCTGTGGTGTTTTGTGGGTGTTCTGTGGTGTTGTGTGGGTGTTCTGTGGTGTTGTGTGGGTGTTTTGTGGTGTTGTGTGGGTGTTCTGTGGTGTTGTGTGGGTGTTTTGTGGTGTTGTGTGGGTGTTCTGTGGTGTTGTGTGGGTGTTCTGTGGTGTTGTGTGGGTGTTGTGTGGGTGTTCTGTGGTGTTTTGTGGGTGTTCTGTGGTGTTGTGTGGTGTTGTGTGGGTGTTCTGTGGGTGTTCTGTGGTGTTTTGTGGGTGTTCTGTGGGTGTTCTGTGGTGTTTTGTGGGTGTTCTGTGGTGTTCTGTGGTGTTGTGTGGGTGTTGTGTGGTGTTGTGTGGGTGTTCTGTGGGTGTTCTGTGGTGTTCTGTGGTGTTGTGTGGGTGTTCTGTGTTGTTGTGTGTGTATTGTGTGTGTTCTGTGGTGGTGTGTGTGTGTTGCGTGGTGTTGTGTGGGTGTTGTGTGGTGTTGTGTGGGTGTTCTGTGGTGTTCTGTGGTGTTGCGTGGTGTTGTGTGTGTGTTCTGTGGTGTTGTGTGTGTGTTCTGTGGTGTTGTGTGTGTGTTCTGTGGTGTTGTGTGTGTGTTCTGTGGTGTTGTGTGTGTGTTCTGTGGTGTTGTGTGTGTGTTCTGTGGTGTTGTGTGTGTGTTCTGTGGTGTTGTGTGTGTGTTCTGTGGTGTTGTGTGTGTGTTCTGTGGTGTTGTGTGTGTGTTCTGTGGTGTTGTGTGTGTGTTCTGTGGTGTTGTGTGGGTGTTCTGTGGTGTTGTGTGGGTGTTCTGTGGTGTTGTGTGGGTGTTCTGTGGTGTTGTGTGTGTGTTCTGTGGTGTTGTGTGTGTGTTCTGTGGTGTTGTGTGTGTGTTCTGTGGTGTTGTGTGGGTGTTCTGTGGTGTTGTGTGGGTGTTCTGTGGTGTTGTGTGGGTGTTCTGTGGTGTTGTGTGGGTGTTCTGTGGTGTTTTGTGGGTGTTCCGTGGTGTTTTGTGTACTCCCATAGTTGTGCTTGAGGGGGTTGAGCTCTGCCTCTTTGGTCCCGCCTCTCAACCGTCAATCAACTGGTGTACAGATACCTGAGCCTACTGAGCTCTATCATATCTACATTTGAAACTGTTTATGGAGTCAGCCTCCACCACATCACTGCCTAATGCATTCCATCTGTTAACTACTCTGACGCTGAAAAAAGAAATTAATATCTCTGTGGCTCATCTGGGTACTAAGTCTCCACCTGTGTCCCCTTGTTCGTGTTCCACCCGTGCTGAAGAATTTGTCTTTGTCCACCCTGTCAATTCCCCTGAGAATTTTGTAGGTGGTTATCCTGTCTCCCCTTACTCCTCTGTCTTCCCGAGATGTGAGGTTTAGCTCTCTTAGCCTTTCCTCGTAGCTCATACCTCTCAGTTCCCGGACTAGTCTGGTGGCATACCTCTGAATCTTCTCTAACTTTGTCTTGTGTCTAACTAGGTATGTACTCCAAGCTGGAGCTGCATACTCCAGGATTGGTCTGACATAAGTGGTATATAAGGTCATGAACGATTCCTTACACAAGTTTCTAAAGGCAGTTCTTTTGTTGGCCAGTCTAGCATATGCCGCTGATGATATCCTTTTGATGTGGGCCTCTGGGGACAGGTTCGGTGTGATATCCACCCCCAGATCTTTCTCTCTATTTGACTCTTGCAGGATTTCACCTCCCAGATGGTACCTTGTGTTCAGACACCTGCTCCCTTCAGGTGTGTTCCTTGCTTTGATACAACTTGTGTTTTTTTTGTGACAACGATAAAGAAGTAGCAGAAAGATTTGGAGTGTGGGTGGTGGAGGGGGTGGGAGCCCACCCTGAGTGTAGGTGGTGGAGGGGGTGGGAGCCCACCTTGAGTGTGGGTGGTGGAGGGGGTGGGAGCCCATCATGAGTGTGGGTGGCGGAGGGGGTGGGAGCCCACCCTGAGTGTGGGTGGTGGAGGGGGTGGGAGCCCACCATGAGTGTGGGTGGCGGAGGGGGTGGGAGCCCACCATGAGTGTGGGTGGCGGAAGGGGTGGGAGCCCACCCTGAGTGTGGGGGGTGGGAGCCCACCCTGAGCCCACCCTGAGTGTGGGGTGTGGGAGCCCACCCTGAGTGTGGGTGGTGGAGGTGGTGGGAGCCCATCATGAGTGTGGGTGGCGGAGGGGGTGGGAGCCCACCCTGAGTGTGGGTGGTGGAGGGGGTGGGAGCCCACCATGAGTGTGGGTGGCGGAGGGGGTGGGAGCCCACCCTGAGTGTGGGGGGTGGGAGCCCACCATGAGTGTGGGTGGTGGAGGGGGTGGGAGCCCACCCTGAGTGGGGGTGGTGGAGGGGGTGGAAGCCCACCCTGAGTGTGGGTGGTGGAGGGGGGGGAGCCCACCCTGAGTGTGGGTGGTGGAGGGGGTGGGAGCCCACCATGAGTGTGGGTGGTGGAGGGGGTGGGAGCCCACCCTGAGTGTGGGTGGTGGAGGGGGTGGGAGCCCACCATGAGTGTGGGTGGTGGAGGGGGTGGGAGCCCACCATGAGTGTGGGTGGTGGAGGGGGTGGGAGCCCACCATGAGTGTGGGTGGTGGAGGGGGTGGGAGCCCACCATGAGTGTGGGTGGTGGAGGGGGTGGGAGCCCACCCTGAGTGGGGGTGGTGGAGGGGGTGGGAGCCCACCCTGAGTGGGGGTGGTGGAGGGGGTGGAAGCCCACCCTGAGTGTGGGTGGTGGAGGGGGGGGGGAGCCCACCCTGAGTGGGGGTGGTGGAGGGGGTGGGAGCCCACCCTGAGTGGGGGTGGTTGAGGGGGTGGGAGCCCACCATGAGTGTGGGTGGTGGAGGGGGTGGGAGCCCACCATGAGTGTGGGTGGTGGAGGGGGTGGGAGCCCACCCTGAGTGTGGGTGGTGGAGGGGGTGGGAGCCCACCCTGAGTGTGGGTGGTGGAGGGGGTGGGAGCCCACCATGAGTGTGGGTGGTGGAGGGGGTGGGAGCCCACCCTGAGTGGGGGTGGTGGAGGGGGTGGGAGTCCACCTTGAGTGGGGGTGGGCGTGAGCTCCCCCTAGAGGGTGCGTGATGGTGCCCAGCGCCCCAGCCACGCGAGCTACACATGAAGACCACGCCCGTCTGCATGGGCGGAGGATTGGGGGGGGGGATGAAGAGTGAGTGGGAGGGAGGGTGGGAGAGGAGGAGAATTCACAGGTGGGAGGGGACACCACACTACAACACAAAGCCTCCAGGGTGCGGAAAACGACCGAAATGTTAGGAGACCAAAGGCTAGAAAGATGAGACGTCCCACTCCCACAGCTGGTGGCCCAAGATGAGACGCCCCACTCCCACAGCTGGTGGCCCAAGATGAGACGCCCCGCTCCCACAGCTGGTGGCCCAAGATGAGACGCCCCACTCCCACAGCTGGTGGCCCAAGATGAGACGCCCCACTCCCACAGCTGGTGGCCCAAGATGAGACGCCCCACTCTCACAGCTGGTGGCCCAAGATGAGACGCCCCACTCTCACAGCTGGTGGCCCAAGATGAGACGCCCCACTCCCACAGCTGGTGGCCCAAGATAAGACGCCCCACTCCCACAGCTGGTGGCCCAAGATGAGACGCCCCACTCTCACAGCTGGTGGCCCAAGATAAGACGCCCCACTCCCACAGCTGGTGGCCCAAGATGAGACGCCCCACTCTCACAGCTGGTGGCCCAAGATGAGACGCCCCACTCCCACAGCTGGTGGCCCAAGATAAGACGTCCCACTCCCACAGCTGGTGGCCCAAGATGAGACGCCCCACTCCCACAGCTGGTGGCCCAAGATGAGACGTCCCACTCCCACAGCTGGTGGCTCAAGATGAGACGTCCCACTCCCACAGCTGGTGGCCCAAGATGAGACGCCCCACTCCCACAGCTGGTGGCCCAAGATGAGACGCCCCACTCCCACAGCTGGTGGCCCAAGATAAGACGTCCCACTACCACAGCTGGTGGCCCAAGATGAGACGCCCCACTCCCACAGCTGGTGGCCCAAGATGAGACGCCCCACTCCCACAGCTGGTGGCCCAAGATGAGACGCCCCACTCCCACAGCTGGTGGCCCAAGATGAGACGCCCCACTCCCACAGCTGGTGGCCCAAGATGAGACGCCCCACTCCCACAGCTGGTGGCCCAAGATGAGACGCCCCACTCCCACAGCTGGTGGCCCAAGATGAGACGCCCCACTCCCACAGCTGGTGGCCCAAGATGAGACGCCCCACTCCCATAGTTGGTGGCCCAAGATGAGACGCTCCACTCCCACAGCTGGTGGCCCAAGATGAGACGCCCCACTCCTACAGCTGGTGGCCCAAGATGAGACGCCCCACTCCTACAGCTGGTGGCCCAAGATGAGACGCCCCACTCCCACAGCTGGTGGCCAAAGATGAGACGCCCCACTCCCATAGTTGGTGGCCCAAGATGAGACGCTCCACTCCCACAGCTGGTGGGCCCAAGATGAGACGCCCCACTCCCACAGCTGGTGGCCCAAGATGAGACGTCCCACCCCCCACAGATGGTGGCCCAAGATGAGACGCCCCACTCCCACAGCTGGTGGCCCAAGATGAGACGCCCCACTCACACAGCTGGTGGCCCAAGATGAGACGCCCCACTCTCACAGCTGGTGGTCCAAGATGAGACGCCCCACTCTCACAGCTGGTGGTCCAAGATGAGACGCCCCACCCCCACAGCTGGTGGCCCAAGATGAGACGCCCCACTCACACAGCTGGTGGTCCAAGATGAGACGCCCCACTCTCACAGCTGGTGGCCCAAGATGAGACGCCCCACTCACACAGCTGGTGGTCCAAGATGAGACGCCCCACTCACACAGCTGGTGGTCCAAGATGAGACGCCCCACTCCCACAGCTGGTGACCCAAGATAAGACGCCCCACTCACACAGCTGGTGGTCCAAGATGAGACGCCCCACTCTCACAGCTGGTGGCCCAAGATGAGACGCCCCACCCCAACAGTTGATGGCTCAAGAACTTCGATATACTCGATGGAAACCAGGCCCCACAATACATAATTCCTACATGAAATACAGACGTGAACCCCCTCCACCCCCAATAAATAAATAAATAAATAAATAAATAAATAAATAAATAAATTATATATATATATATATATATATATATATATATATATATATATATATATATATATATATATATATATATATAAAACATCAAAACATGTGTGGAAGCATGGAGTTTAAGAGGAGAGGAGGAGAGAGTGAAAGGAAGGAGGAGAGGAGGAGCAAATGGCACCTGATGGCACCTGCTGGTATCTCAAGTGGCTCCTGGTGGCTCCTGATGGCACTTGCTGGTACCCCAAATGGCACCTGATGGCACCTGGTGGTACCTGCTGGTACCCCAAATGGCACCTGATGGCACCTGGTGGTACCTGCTGGTACCCCAGGTGGCAGGTGGTGGCCGGGGAAGACGGGACTGATCTTACAGAGGGTCAACCAGAGATGGGAGGGAGGGAAAGCGAGATTAGAGGAAGGAAGGGAGGGATGGTTTAGAGAATGTGGAGTAAGGGAGAAGGGAGGGGGGAGGAAGGGGAAGAGGGTTGGAGGAAGGGAGGGAGTGGGAGGGAGGGAGGGAGGAGGGAATGCACTTAACAGTAATGGATCTTCACAAGGTCTTGACTACACTGGACGAGGAACGCTGCGTTTCTCCGTCACCTCCTGCGTCTCTTAGTTATGAAATTTGTTGCCAGCTATGTGCAGGCAGGTGTCGCGCCTCCCCCCCCCTCAAGCAGGCATCGCGCCCCCCCTCAAGTAGGCGTCGCGGTCCCCCCCCCTCAAGCAGGCGTCACGTCCCCCCCCCCTCAAGCAGGCGTCGCCCCCCCCCCCCTCAAGCAGGCGTCGCCCCCCCCCCTGAAGCAGGCGTCGCGCCCCCCCCCCCCTGAAGCAGGCGTCGCCCCCCCCCCCACTCAAGCAGGCGTCGCCCCCCCCCCCATCAAGCAGGCGTCGCCCCCCCCCCCATCAAGCAGGCGTCGCCCCCCCCCCCATCAAGCAGGCGTCGCCCCCCCCCCCCATCAAGCAGGCGTCGCCCCCCCCCCCCCATCAAGCAGGCGTCGCGCCCCTCACGGGAGGGTTGGAGATAGGGAGGGATTTGAGTGAGAGAGGAGAGAGAGAAAAGTTTGTGGTCAGTTTAGGACAAATTTAGTTATGTTGGTTACCATGTGCCGTGGTGAAGCGTGGCTGAAGGTAGTGTGTTCAGTGCACAGTTAGCGCCGGGGTCTGTGACTCGCGGTGGGCGCTACTGGCCAGGCACAGTTAGCGCCGGGGTCTGTGACTCGCGGTGGGCGCTACTGGCCAGGCACAGTTAGCGCCGGGGTCTGTGACTCGCGGTGGGCGCTACTGGCCAGGCACAGTTAGCGCCGGGGTCTGTGACTCGCGGTGGGCGCTACTGGCCAGGCACAGTTAGCGCCGGGGTCTGTGACTCGCGGTGGGCGCTACTGGCCAGGCACAGTTAGCGCCGGGGTCTGTGACTCGCGGTGGGCGGTACTGGCCAGGCACAGTTAGCGCCGGGGTCTGTGACTCGCGGTGGGCGGTACTGGCCAGGCACAGTTAGCGCCGGGGTCTGTGACTCGCGGTGGGCGCTACTGGCCAGGCACAGTTAGCGCCGGGGTCTGTGACTCGCGGTGGGCGCTACTGGCCAGGCACAGTTAGCGCCGGGGTCTGTGACTCGTGGTGGGCGCTACTGGCCAGGCACAGTTAGCGCCGGGGTCTGTGACTCGCGGTGGGCGCTACTGGTCACGCAAGTACACATTGTTCCTGCATATTACCATGGGTTTTTTATTTGATTTTCCTCCTGTATGTAGACGGGGCCGGCGCCTGGTGCGGTTGGGCGGGAGATCCTCCTGGTTCTGTGAGGGAGAGCTCCTGGGGTACTCGCCTAGTTGTGCTTGCGGGGGTTGAGCTCTGGCTCTTTGGTCCCGCCTCTCAACCGTCAATCAACTGATGTACAGATTCCTGAGCCTATTGCGTTCTGTCATATCTACATTTGAAACTGTGTATGGAGTCAGCCTCCACCACATCACTGCCTAATGCATTCCACCTGTTAACTACACTGACACTGAAAACATTCTTTCTAACGTCCCTGTGGCTCATTTGGGTACTCAGTTTCCACCTGTGTCCCCTTATTGTGTTCCACTCATGCTAAATAGTTTGACTTTGTCCACCCTGTCAATTCCCCTGAGAATTCCCAACCACTTGGGCTGGACGGTAGAGCGACGGTCTCGCTTCATGCAAGTCGATGTTCAGTCCCCGATCGTCCAAGTGGTTGGGCACCATTTCTTTCCCTCTGTCCCATCCCAAATCCTTATCCTGACCCCTTCCCAGTGCTATATAGTCGCAATGACTTGGCGCTTTCCCCTCATAACTCCCTTCCCTGAGAATTCTGGGAGTTGTACCCCAGGGTCTGGAAGACTCCTGGGGTACAACACCCCAGGAGCTCCCCCCAGTAATGGGGTCCCAGACCCATTAATGGGTCGCAGGTTCACAATAAATAAATGAGTAAATTAAGAGTGGAAATGAATATTGGTGACTGAAATAATTAAGAATTTGAAATGCGAATATAATATTATTATTATAGCTTTTGCCATCAATAATTTATTCGTTAAACTGACAAATCAGAACAGTAATAGTAGCCTTGGTAGAGTTGATATACAACAACAACAAGGGATAAAAGAGAGAGAGAGAGAGGTGGGGGGGGGGCTGAGGGAGGGAGAGGGGGAGACTGAGGGAGGGAGAGGGGGAGACTGAGGGAGGGAGAGGGGGAGACTGAGGGAGGGAGAGGGGGAGACTGAGGGAGGTAGGGGTAGAGGTAGACAGACATGACTCACTTACATACAGCACAACCAGTGTTCCATACATCTGGGCCTTTTACACAAACACGAGTTTAGTTGCACTTGAGTGTGAAGAGGTACCTTTTTACTCGTGCGGAGCTTATGCCCTAACCCTTGAGATAAAAAATGGATTGTTAAGCTCATATAGACAGTTGCTGCTCGTTTATTAAATCCTGGAACAATTGAGAGAGAGAGAAACAGAGTGTGAGAGACAGACCTGCAGGTTGGGGAGTCGTCATATGGGAGAGGCATAGACGCCTCTCCCATGTGACGAGTATGGGAGAGGCGGCCACGTCGACATCCTCCATTGTCAACCCCCCTCCCCCCACCCCCAACCTAGAGGAAAGGGTTATGGATAAGTCAATATAGTGAGGAATTTTTTAATTAAAAATACACTTGGAGACAAAGCCTCCCGAGCTCGCTTGAAAAAATAAGTATTTTCAGAGAAAAAACTCACATGAACTTACTGGTGAAATTCCTAAGTAAATCGCCGACTGTTAATGACAAAGTGCAGCTGCCATCCAGTGTAGTTGCTTATCGTGAAGGGCAAGTGCCATATACTTACAGTGATAAGCTTATTCTTCCAGCTACTGTGGATGCAGTGAGCACATAAGATCTCAGGTGTCCCCGTCAGTGACACAACAGTGTCTTGACAGAGTAGTGATATTGCAGAAGATTTAGAATTGCAACTGGTCGCACGTCTCCGGTCTGTTGAAGATTTTGCTCTAACTGGACGAAGATACTGGCACGTCTAATTGTGCAACACTCTTAGTTTATGTGAGATATCCATGGAGAGAGAGAGGGAACTTCCTGCAGGATTTGTTGTGCTGCTTGACCTTACACACACACACACACACACACACACACACACACACACACACACACACACACACACGAGCGGGTCAGAGAGATTCAGAGTGCTTGCTGAATGACTATTTCGTTTGAATATAGGGACTGAACTGGGGTAATTGACAGGGAGTTACAACTGATGGAGCAGCAAATATACCTTGTGAAAACAGTGAGGGTGTGAGTACAAGCTCTGGCTGCAGGTAATGTCAGACCTGGCAATCATTGCTTCACTCACCGTCAAGCTCTGGCTGCTAAAGGCATCCCTGAATGTTTGAGAAATGTTGTAAACGAGGCAGTACAATTTGATCAAAGGAAGTTCTCTGAACAGCCGTTTGCATGAACAACTTTGCTTGGAAATAGTTGCTGACTAATAACACCTGTTGTATCATACAGCACCTGTTGTATCATACAGCACCTGTTGTTTCATACAGATTCATATACCTGCAAAGGAGGCATCATGATGTATTCAAGCACAGTCAGGAGGTCAAGACTGTATTGCTACGTTTCCTATATTTCACACTGTATGCTGTATTGCTGAGTATATGCTGTAGTTCACATGTGATGTATTTCCCACTATGATGTTGCACAGTGCATGACACGTCGCATGACACATTGCACGCTGCACGATACATGCTCGGTCCACCTCGCCTTGTGATTGCCGTCAAGCTCTTGCCTGCGTCCTGAATGTGTCCGGAGCTTGCGACAGCGTGGCACACATCTCTACTCTCCGTGAGCTTCCAGCTTTGGCCTTTCTACCCACTGTGGTGTTCCACAAGGTCCTCCGTCCACTGTGGTGTTCCACAAGGTTCACCGTCCACTTTGGTGTTCCACAAGGTCCTCCGTCCACTGTGGTGTTCCACAAGGTCCTCCGTCCACTGTGGTGTTCCACAAGGTCCTCCGTCCACTGTGGTGTTCCACAAGGTCCTCCGTCCACTGTGGTGTTCCACAAGGTTTACCATCAACTGTGGTGTTCCACCGTGAACTCTTGTGTTCCAGCAGGTTGAGTTCTGTCACCTGTTATTGCCTTGTTATTCGCCAGTTACCATAACAGCATGTCCAACGCTGTTTACTGTCAAGAAACGTCAAGAAACAGTCGTACTAGTGTCCTTACCCTAACCTACCAGAGGACCCATAACAGACGTATGTCATGTCAAGTTCGCGAGCTGCTGCCATTTTTCTAGTACGATAGGTTTTGGCCTCAGATAAAGTATACGTCATGATGCGACGCTCTATTAAGAGGACGGGTTGCAGAGTACCTCCACTCACTGCTTCCTGCTCCCACCACCTTACCTGTATGGTCTCGCAACACTCACACCGTAAGCTTCGTCTCGTCGTTACTGTGTTACAGTGTAGAGTTTGCTGACCCATGAACTGAACGTGGCTATGTTCAGCTATTTTACCTTATACCTTGGCTATTTTCCCCCCTATACACTCCACCTTCTACACACTCTCTCTCCAGTGCCTTCCTCCACACACCTTTTCTCTCCAATCTTTGAAGGACCATTTGCGTTATTTTACCTTCGCTTTTCGTTGTTTTATAGTTCAACAAGGCCATGAGTGGAATTATGTTTTCTCTGTATTATTACAAAAAATTCGTGCATGGTAATTGATACACCAGATAAAAGTACCACCTGTTGTACACGAGTCTGGTGTTGTGTAATACTTTGTAAACGTTGGTAACTCCAAGGAGAGTTCGTGCACTAACAACGCACACGCACGCACGCATGCACGCAGGCATGCAGGCACTCGCTTTCACGGAACACGCAGAATTCGTCGTGCTTAGTACATACACTAAAAATATTACACGCAGACATTATATATATATATATATATATATATATATATATATATATATATGTCGTACCTAGTAGCCAGAACTCACTTCTCAGCCTACTATTCAAGGCCCGATTTGCCTAATAAGCCAAATTTTCCTGAATTAATATATTTACTATAATTTTTTTCTTATGAAATGATAAAGCAACCCTTTTCTCTATGTATGAGGTCAATTTTTTGTTATTGGAGTTAAAATTAACGTAGATATATGACCGAACCTAACCAACCCTACCTAACCTAACCTAACCTATATTTATAGGTAAGGTTAGGTTAGGTAGCCAAAAAAAGCTAGGTTAGGTTAGGTTAGGTAGGTTAGGTAGACGAAAAAACATTAATTCATGAAAACTTGGCTTATTAGGCAAATCGGGCCTTGAATAGTAGGCTGAGAAGTGCGTTCTGGCTATTAGGTACGACATATATATATATATATATATATATATATATATATATGTCGTACCTAGTAGCCAGAACGCACTTGTCAGCCTACTATGCAAGGCTCGATTTGCATAATAAGCCAAGTTTTCATGAATTAATTGTTTTTCGACTACCTAACCTACCTAACCTAACCTAACCTAACTTTTTCGGCTACCTAACCTAACCTAACCTATAAAGATAGGTTAGGTTAGGTTAGGTAGGGTTGGTTAGGTTTGGTCATATATCTACGATAATTTAACTCCAATAAAAAAAATTGACCTCATACATAATGAAATGGGTAGCTTTATCATTTCATAAGAAAAAAAATTGAGAAAATATATTAATTCAGGAAAACTTGGCTTATTAGGCAAATCGGGCCTTGCATAGTAGGCCGAGAAGTGTGTTCTGGCTACTAGGTACGACATATATATATATATATATATATATATATATATATATATATATATATATATATATATATATATATATATATATATATATATTTCTTTATTATGCACCTCATACCCATCCCGTGGGCGGTGGTGTAAAGGGTTACAGAGACACATTATCAGTTCAGGAACTGAACTCTAGTTCGTTTAGCTAAGCAAATAACAGTTTTTGACGCTAGTTACACAATTATTAATGTTATATATACATGTACACATATACATACATGTACATACATGTACATATATATACATATACATATATATACATATATATATATATATATATATATATATATATATATATATATATATATATATATATATATATATATATATATATACATTCACATACATATTTAATCACCTACACACATCAATAGAAACATCAATGTATAATAGAGCAAGAATCTTCTCTCTTTTCCTTACATTTTTCTTCAATTAAGACGGAAGTTGAAAAATTAACTCTCCAAAGTTCATTTTTACAGTTTTATTTGGTCTGACGCTAGTTGCGATTGGTTAACTCTTGTTAACATTGTTAAAGGCAGAGTAGGAATGATTACAAATTGATTGATGAAGATTAAGCCACCCAAGAGGTGGCACGGGCATGAATAGCCCGTAAGTGGTGGCCCTTCTGAGCCATTACCAGTATCAAGAGCTGATACTGGAGATCTGTGGAGGTGCGACTGCACCCTGCGTGACGGGAGATGTCTCCCGTGGATTACAAATTGATTGATTGATTGATGAAGATTAAGCCACCCAAAAGGTGGCACGGGCATGAATAGCCCGTAAGTGGTGGCCCTTTTGAGCCATTACCAGTATCAATAGATGATACTGGAGATCTATGGAGGTGCGACTGCACCCTGCGTGACGGGAGATGTCTCCCGTGATTACAAATTGACTTCCTGCGTGATATGTACCCGAGGATGAGGTGAAGGTGATGAGGTGAAGAACCACCTCACTTAAAGGTCCACTATATCTTATCACTCTCCTGTCTGCTGGTTTGCTGGCTGGTTACTGGAATGTGAAGCTACTGAAGCCCTGCGCATCAAACTCAACATTAATCCAACGACAGCAGCTGCATTAGATACACATTCCACCGCGACTACAATGATTAGAAAAGCCGTCGAGGAATGGGACTCCCTAGTGAGCATTCTGCATCTACATCCGCCACCAAGATAATGTTATTACAACAAGAATAAAACCAGTACACTAAAACAGAAGCGAAAAATAAACTGGGAAAACGGAGGAATCCCCTCCTCCCTTCATCACTTTGACCCAAATATCACAGTAACAAGGTTATGGCAAATAACCGAACTCTGTTACGGGGTCACCATAGCCCGTGCTACATGGACACTTCGTTCTGAGTAGCTAAATCTAAAACAACAACAACAACGTTTGCTGGTGGGTGGTGCAGTATACTGTATGTCCCATTGAACATACAGTATACTGTATGTCCCATTGAACATACAGTATACTGTATGTCCCATTGAACATACAGTATAAACAAATATCTTGTATTACTCCACTAGCCACACCGGAGAGTCGGTTATCTTGAGATGATTTCGGGGCTTAGCGTCTTCGCGGCCCAGTCCTCGACCAGGCCTCCTTTTCGTCACACACCCCAGGAAGCAGCCCGTAGCAGCTGTCTAACACCAAGATACCAATTTACTGCTAGGTGAATAGGGGCATCAGAGTTAAAGAAACTCTGCCCATTTGTTTCCGCCTCCGCCGGGGATCGAACCCGGAACGCAATTGACGATCACGAAACACTAATCATTTGTATGCGGAAAATCCACAGAGAAATGGAAGAGGGAGAGGAACGTTTCGGCCGATCAAGGCGGTTGTCAACACCTGACTGACAACGGTCTTCATCTCCCTCTCCCATTTATCTGCGGATGTTCCGCATATATATATATATATATATATATATATATATATATATATATATATATATATATATATATATATATATATATAATATATATATATAATAGTATATTTTGGTAGCAGTCTTTCTTGTAAACATATGTTGTTAAATATGACCGAAAAGTAAGATTAATCATTCTAACACGAATTTTCTTAATATTTCTTATGTTTCTTTTTACTGTCGATGGTAATTGAAAAATCAATTCTCCAAAAATCATTTTTATTTCTAGTTTGACGCGACGCTTGAACGCGCTTCGTAATAGCATATTACATTTTCAAAGACTTTAGTTTACACACACAACTGTAACCTGAGAACACTAAACAGAGTTTTACTTATGCTAACACTAAACAGCTTGTCTTATATACTCGCACTTGGGTGAGGTAATATGTTGCAACAGTTTTGGATGAGGTGAACAAACTTTTGACAACACAAGACAGAACACGGAACAATGGGTATTAATTGGATAAATGAGAGGGAAGTATGGAAGTAACTGTAAAGGGCCTATTGGCCCATACTTCCTCGTGATGATTCTATATTGGTACGGAGTCTTGAAGTGGGTAGAATATAGTTGTGCATTAATTGTCTGTTGATTACTGGTGTTGACTTTTTGATGTGTAGTGCCTCGCAGATGTCGAGCCGCCTGCTATCGCTGTATCTATCGATGATTTCGGTGTTGTTTGTTAAGACTTCTCTGGTGATGGTCTGGTTGTGAGAAGAGATTATATGTTCTTATATATATATATATATATATATATATATATATATATATATATATATATATATATATATATATATATAATGCGAACAAGCCTGAATGGTCCCTAGGACTATATGCAACTGAAAATTCACACCCCAGAAGTGACTCGAACCCATACTGCCAGGAACACAATGCAAATGGTGTGTACAGGACACCTTTATCCACTCAACCATCACAACCGGTCAAAAGCTGATGGTAGCCGAGGCTATTTTGCCCATCAGCCCGCCGGCACTCTGATGATAATCTTGGGCATAGTATTTTATCAAATCACCTCATTCTTTGGGGCACACGTGAGGAACACAAATGCGAACAAGCCTGAATGGTCCCCAGAACTATATGCAACTGAAAACTCGCACAGACTCACAAAATAGCCTCGGCTACGATAAGCTTTTGACCGGTCGTGATGGTCGAGTGGATAAAGGTGTCCTGTACACACCAGTTGCACTGTGCCCCTGGCAGTATGGGTTCGAGTCACTTCTTGGGTGTGAGTTTTCAGTTTATATATATATATAATATTTATATATATATATTTATATTATATATATATATATATATATATATATATATATATATATATATATATATATATATATATAGAGAGAGAGAGAGAGAGAGAGAGAGAGAGAGAGAGAGAGAGAGAGAGAGAGAGAGAGAAGGTAATCTGAGTGTGGTGCCTAGCTCTTGTACAAACTGTGGCAGCAGTATGTATGTCCTGATGCCCCAGTATGGCGGAGTATGATACAGTAAGGTTCTCTTGGCTTAGAAATTGTATCACAGGGGGAGAGAGTTGAGGTAATTTATGAGAAGTCTGCGCTAAGCGTTATAGGGAGAGGGCGCGTTTTCTATGTGATCACCTTGGACACCCGCCTTGACCAGTGCGCCAGAGGGTACGATGGTGGGTGTGTGTGTGTGTGTATTCACCTAGTTGTGTTTTCGGGGGATTGAGCTTTGCTCTTTCGGCCCGCCTCTCAACTGTTTACTAACTACTTTTTTGTTGTTGTTTTTCTCCACACCACACACCCCAGGAAGCAGCCCGTGACAGCTGACTAACTCCCAGGTACCTATTTACTGCTAGGTAACAGGGGCATCCAGGGTGAAAGAAACTTTGCCCATTTGTTTCTGCCTGGTGCGGGAATCGAACCCGCTCCACAGTATTAAGAGTCCTGCGCGCTATTCACCAGGCTACCATGGTCACCCCCCTGTGTGTGTGAGTGTGTGTGTGTGTCTCTCTCTCTCTCTCTCTCTCTCTCTCTCTCTCTCTCTCTCTCTCTCTCTCTCTCTCTCTCTCTCTCTCAGTTTTGCCCTGAGGGGCGAGTTTATTTTGCAGCGCCACTCATCCTGTGAGTGGACACACCGCCATAGCAGCATGTACAACACTCCCCAATAGGAAGAAAACTCGCTGTGTTGTTCATCCTGTCACTTGTACCCAGACACAGCTGGGACTTGCTTAACTGTCTCAAGTGAACAGCTCCTCAACTAAGAAGATTAACATGTCAACCCTTAAAATCTTACGTTATCTTGCGGGTGCAAAATGGGGGAATCTTTTAAAAACAGTATCAATATATGACAAATAGTATTTTTTTAACTTAATGTGGGGTTTATTATTCTACACAAATTTCTAATGACTCATAGATGTTCACATTCTCCCAGATAGTGGTCAAGGCGGTGTCCATCACTCTCACCACAGATTCTGCAACTCCGCTGCTCAACTGTTGTTTATACCCGAATCTCCATGGCTATTTGTATCCAAGACGGATTCTCGCTATTACTGATTCTCTCCCGCGTCCTCCTCCTCTTCATCCATAATGATTGAGGTTGCCAGCTGCAACCATATTATTCCATCGTACAGATTCACTGGTTTGTGCTTCTATCCTCCT
The DNA here is from genome assembly GCF_040958095.1 of Procambarus clarkii. Taxonomy (NCBI): domain Eukaryota; kingdom Metazoa; phylum Arthropoda; class Malacostraca; order Decapoda; family Cambaridae; genus Procambarus; species Procambarus clarkii. The sequence continues at coordinate 16,545,227 of NC_091165.1, forward strand.
TTCCTCAGTAACCTTGTCACGGTGATGTTGCCTGATAATACCTCTAATTTGTAGAAGAGTCTTGGGTATGAAGTATTCAATATGGTCTCCTTCAGCGCCTTCAGCAGCCATCACATCTGCTCGTTCATTCCCACATACTCAAACATGGGAGGGGATCCACAGGAATTTGACGACGCCTGCATGATTGGTTGGTAGTACCCTCACAGCTCTACTGATTTCAGCAACTATTGCAAGGTTTTCTGCCCCGATTTTTACTAAGGCTTTGTAGTGCTGATTTTGCATCAGTGCGAATCACTGATGCAGATCACTGATCCGCACTGATTTTGTATCAGTGCGGATGTGGCCAGGCGGCGTGGTTGTGGCCAGGCGGCGTGGTTGTGGCCAGGCGGCGTGGTTGTGGCCAGGCGGCGTGGTTGTGGCCAGGCGGCGTGGTTGTGGCCAGGCGGCGTGGTTGTGGCCAGGCGGCGTGGTTGTGGCCAGGCAGCGTGGTTGTGGCCAGGCGGCGTGGTTGTGGCCAGGCGGCGTGGTTGTGGCCAGGCGGCGTGGTTGTGGCCAGGCGGCGTGGTTGTGGCCAGGCGGCGTGGTTGTGGCCAGGCGGCGTGGTTGTGACCAGGCGGCGTGGTTGTGACCAGGCGGCGTGGTTGTGACCAGGCGGCGTGGTTGTGGCCAGGCGGCGTGGTTGTGGCCAGGCGGCGTGGTTGTGACCAGGCAGCGTGGTTGTGGCCAGGCGGCGTGGTTGTGGCCAGGCGGCGTGGTTGTGGCCAGGCGGCGTGGTTGTGACCAGGCAGCGTGGTTGTGGCCAGGCGGCGTGGTTGTGGCCAGGCGGCGTGGTTGTGGCCAGGCGGCGTGGTTGTGACCAGGCAGCGTGGTTGTGGCCAGGCGGCGTGGTTGTGGCCAGGCGGCGTGGTTGTGGCCAGGCGGCGTGGTTGTGACCAGGCGGCGTGGTTGTGGCCAGGCGGCGTGGTTGTGGCCAGGCGGCGTGGTTGTGACCAGGCAGCGTGGTTGTGGCCAGGCGGCGTGGTTGTGACCAGGCAGCGTGGTTGTGACCAGGCAGCGTGGTTGTGGCCAGGCAGCGTGGTTGTGACCAGGCAGCGTGGTTGTGGCCAGGCAGCGTGGTTGTGGCCAGGCAGCGTGGTTGTGGCCAGGCGGCGTGGTTGTGGCCAGGCGGCGTGGTTGTGGCCAGGCGGCGTGGTTGTGGCCAGGCGGCGTGGTTGTGACCAGGCGGCGTGGTTGTGACCAGGCAGCGTGGTTGAGACCAGGCAGCGTGGTTGTGACCAGGCAGCGTGGTTGTGACCAGGCAGCGTGGTTGTGACCAGGCGGCGTGGTTGTGGCCAGGCGGCGTGGTTGTGACCAGGCAGCGTGGTTGTGACCAGGCGGCGTGGTTGTGGCCAGGCGGCGTGGTTGTGGCCAGGCGGCGTGGTTGTGGCCAGGCGGCGTGGTTGTGGCCAGGCGGCGTGGTTGTGGCCAGGCGGCGTGGTTGTGGCCAGGCGGCGTGGTTGTGACCAGGCGGCGTGGTTGTGGCCAGGCGGCGTGGTTGTGGCCAGGGGCCTGGGAGAGCGAGGGAGAGAGAGTTGAGCAATGTGTGGCCACCGTTCCCATGGTAATAAGCATTCATAAAGCCCGCTGCCCCAATCATCTCCCCGCGAGAGATGTCGCCTCCAGTACGCTTGTCATGCGCGCGACTCCTCTTGCCTCACTATACATTCTTGCAAGAGGAACGGTCCCCGGGTCCTGCCGGGTCTCCAGCGTGTAGGGACCCGGGCACCCTGTACCCTGGCACTCGCAACACAGCGGTCCAACGGGCCTCCTGGGAGCACTTGGTCACACGTGGAGACCACAGTACCCTGGTGGAGGCCAGCGACGTCTCCTCCGCGTGCGGCGAAGGTGTGAGAGGTCTCGTAGGATCTCGTATGGCGGATTTCGACAGCTGTTATTTAGTCTTTGTCTAATGTTTGTTGCTCTTTCTTTTCAGGTAATGCACGAGAACCAGTATAGCCCGTAATGACGCAAGGTAGGAAGTGTGGTGTATTGGGTGTGGTGCAGGGGGTACGGTGGTGGGGTACAGGGGGTACGGTGGTGGGGTACTGGGGTACGGTGGTGGGGTACAGGGGGTACGGTGGTGGGGTACAGGGGTACGGTGGTGGGGTACAGGGGTACGGTGGTGGGGTACAGGGGTACGGTGGTGGGGTACAGTGGTAGCGTACAGGGGTACGGTGGTAGCGTACAGGGGTACGGTGGTGGGGTACAGGGGTACTGGGCAACAGTACGGGGGTGAAGTGCCTAGTTGGTTGGTGTTATGTGTCGGAGGCGTCCATTGGTGTCTTGGAGACCACGGCTGGTGTGCTCCTCAACATCACCGGGGATGCTGTTCTTCAGCTACCTGAGAACACTGAGACACGTGAGAACGATGAGACACCAAGGAGTACACAGGTGACGGCGCCCTTGGTGCCAGTGGCGGCCCTCCCCGCAGACGTGGTGGCGGCGGCGGCGGAGGCTCCTCAGAGAAAGTGAAAATGTTACTCCACCGCCGCCACCCCGGACTTGCTCTCAAAACACGTTGGCTAATATGGCCGTGAGCCGCGCGCTTGATTCATATTCAAGGCCAGGTCCTGAGGCTCTGGCGCACAGTGTGAGCTATTGACCTTCTCCCTGGCTAATCTCTCCTTCCCAGGCACATCTATTCATTTTCCTATTTGGCTCGCACACACACACACACACACACACACACACACACACACACACACACACACACACACACACACACACACACACACACACACACACACAGGGGGGGGCCTCTAGGGGGGCCTCGTAGCTTGGTGGATAGCGCGCAGGACTCGTTATTCTGTGGCGCGGGTTCGATTCCCGCACGAGACAGAAACAAATGGGCAAAGTTTCTTTCACCTTAAGTGCCCCTGTTACCTAGCAGTAAATAGGTACCGGGGAGTTAGTCAGCTGTCACGGGCTGCTTCCTGAGGTGTGTGTGTGTGGTGTGGAAAAAAAAATAGTAGTTAGTAAACAGTTGATTGACAGTTGAGAGGCGGGCCGAAAGAGCAAAGCTCAACCCCCGCAAAAACACAACTAGTAAACACAACTAGTAAACACACACTCACAAAATATGGGACCTCGCGGCTGAGTGAACAGCGCTCAGGGGTCGTAGTAGTAAAGGCCCGGGTTCGATCCTCGGCAGAAGCAGAAACGAATGGGCAGAGTTTCTTTCACGCTGATGCTCCTGTTCATCTAGCAGTTAATAGGTACCTGGGAGTTAGACAGCTGCTACGGGCTGCTTCCTGGGGATGTGTATGTGTGTGTGTGTGTTAGAAATATATGTAGTAGAAATAATAGAGGAAAAATTAAATTGGTTAGAATGTCGGGATCCAAGAGCTAATAGCTCGATTCTACAGATACAAATAGTAAATACAACTAGTAAATACACACACACACACACACACACCTCAGTGAGTATCTTATTTGGGTGCACATCATTGACAGCTATTCAGCTATTCTTGCTATTTAATATAATTGAGTCGGACACTTTCTAGAATAATGCTGCTGGGTTCTCGTTATCTTCAAGTTTTGTGTTTTGTTTAACATGATTTTAATAACACAAATGGCTAAAATAACTCCACCGCAGGACACGACATGAAAGTATCGACGTTTGTGTCTGCTTGACTCCTCCATTCCATTTCAAAGTTGAAGTTAGTTTAGTTCATTTATTATGCACCCGATACCCATCCTGTGGGCGGTAGTGGAAAGGAATACAGAGACACATAATGGGCTCAGGGACTGAACCCCACAATTCATTTTGCTAAGCAAATTACAATCTTGATGAGCTAGTTACAAAATTCAAAATTCATCACATCAGCAATGGGCTCGAGATAGACCACAAGTACAGTGTCTAAATTACAATCACTTAGTTACCACCTACAGTTAGCAAACTGGGGATATTTGGCTAAAATTTCTGGCAGCAGATCATTTTGAATGAAATATTTACACATTTCGGGAACATTTGTAATAGAATTGTCTCTGAATGCGCGTATCTTTTCGCACTCCATCCCATAGTGACGGAGGGTGTGTGAATAATTTTGTTGACACAGTTTATATTTGGTCAGGTCTACAGCAGCAGATAATGAGAATTCCCAGAGATACTTGTAACCGAGTCTAAGCTGAGCAGTAGTAACATCTAGAAGTCTGCTGATTTTATTGGATGAACCATAGATGTGTGGCTCCTCTTGCATGATAGTATGGTGATAGATGGAATTACTGGGGTCCATTTCACTTTGCCTCAGATCTACAAGATTTTATTGAAATTCTTGGTGCACTATTGCTCTGACTGCTTATTGACAATCCAATGTTATACTCAATTTCTCCTTTAAGGCAGATTCTTCGGCTAACTCATCAGCTCTATCATGCATTTGAAGGTCACCATGAGATGGAGTCCACATGAAATGGACTCTTGTTACCATCATTAATAATTTTGTTGTATTTGTGTCGAGCTTCAGACAGGAGCATGTTAGTTATGTCTTAAAGACTTGAGAGCAATTAAGGATGATAATGAGTCACTTACAATTAATGTATCAAGTTTGATGACGTACACATTTCAGTGCAAGAGGCAAGGTAAATAGTTCTGAAGGGTAGAGACCCAGTTGTTTATATGGACTCTCCCACTCCCCATTATATCCAAAGATCTCAAGATAACCCACTCAAAATATAAGCCATCGCCCATTGTCAGGACAACTGCACTTCCAGCTGCACCCGTGGCGCGATGTAGGGAACCATCAGTGTACAAGATTTGAGAGAGAGAGAAAATGCTCTGTGGACAGAGCATCAATATGGCTTAAGTCGTCGAGTAAAGTTGAAGACAAATGTTATTCCCTTCTTCCCTTCCCAGCTGTACACATTCGCAGCCATGTGTGTGTGATTTCTATTTCTCCGCCTGCCGCAAGGCTGTGCAAAGTTGTATGTACATTTATATACATTCCTACGATTCTATTCTTACGAGTCATTCATACTTGTAATTCCTGCCATTCTGTTCTTAGAAGCCATTCCTACTTTTAATTCCTACCATCCTATTCTTACAAGTCATCCTCTCGCCTTGGCAATCGTCTAAGTTTGATTTGCCTGCGTTCAAGTTGGAAAATCTGTCTTTCCTCCTAAGCTTCCTCCCATCACTAGGCACCCTGTGCTTTCTTATCCCTTCATATCTAAACTTAACAATCTTATTTTAATACCCTTCGTTATTTTGATATAAAACTCGCCTTAGGACAAAATAACACAGACGTAATTACAAAGTTGTCACTTATCCTCCTTTTAAAGCTGATGGTGTTAATCTCCTGTTCTTGTTGTCCTCTGTAATATTTTGGAGGGACCGACCATACTTGTTAATGACAGATGTAAAAGAACACAAAATGAAGTGTTAAACTTTCTGACATGAACAATGTTCTGTTCAGTTAGGGGATTCCAGTCATCCTGTAGCTTGGTGTTTCTAAATAATCTTTTCTCTCGAAATGGTTCTGATTCACAACATATCCAACATGAACCTTAGTCTTGGCTTTGTTGCCCTTGACTGTTCCCTTCCACAGTAGTTACTTAAATGCTCTAACCTTCTTAACACAAGTGATCCGACTTGGCGCTCTGACTGCGCCTTTGTGCTATCCCTTCTATTTCATCCGTTTCTGCCTTTTTGGTGTGTTTTGGATATGTCTTATCTCTCCGTTATTCCTTTTCGCGTTCCTTCTTTTTCCCTTTCATGTTTGTTTCCTTTCCTGTTGGTTTCGTATAGTTTTCCTTTCTTAGCATATTGTGCTTCCATTAGCTGGGACCTCAGGCTTTACTACTCCACTTGCCTTTCCCTTCCTTTCCCCTCCCTTCCTTTCCCCTCCCTTCCTTTCCCCTCACCTTTCCCCTCTCCTACCATGGTCCTCTCCCATCCATGCTTATGGTCACAACTTGATAATGGTCAACAAGAGACGGGAAGAGTCACGTGTGAGAGTTGGCCTCAGCCACCACATGTGACTTGCCTGCAGGTGAGCCCTGTTGTGTCCTCCGTGTTACGAATCCTTCATGCTAACATTTTTCATGGTTATGAAAGGTGTAATTATTAGCAAATAACGAAACGCTTGAAATGCAAAGATTCTGAGAAATACACACACGCACGCACGCACGCGCGCACACACACACACACACACACACACACACACACACACACACACACACACACACACACAGGATGGAGTGGAGGAAGTACAGAAGACAAAGGACAGAGGACAACAGGATTAGATGTAACAGAGCTAGGAATGATTACATTAACATAAGACGAGTGTCGGAAAGAAATTATGAGAATGATATTGCAGTCAAAGCGAAAAAGCAACCTAAATTACTACATAGCCATATAAGAAGGAAGATGTCGGTAAATGACCAAGTGACAAGACTGAGGAAACCAGAAGGGGCATATATAGAAAGCGACAAGGAAATCTGCGAGGTACTGAATGCAAAATTCCATGGAGTGTTCACAACCGAGGCTGAGCAGCTCCCATTGTTAGAAGCGATTACCCAAGATGAAAGACTATCAGATATAGAGGTGACAGCAGAGGAGGTAATGAAACAGTTGACAACACTGGATGCAAATAAAGCTGTTGGACCAGACAAAGTATCACCGTGGATACTTAAAGAGGCAGCGCAGGCTCTCAGCGTGCCTCTGGCAATGATCTTTAATGAGTCACTTATGTCGGGAGAATTGCCCAGTTGCTGGAAGAAGGCAAATGTCGTACCGATTTTCAAAAAAGGTGATAGGGAGGAGGCACTTAACTACAGACCCGTATCACTGACAAGCATCCCCTGCAAAATACTTGAAAGAATAATTAGGCTAAGACTTGTTGAGCACCTGGAGAGCATTGGGTTTGTAAACAAGCACCAACATGGGTTCTGGACAGGGAAATCATGCCTAACAAACCTTTTAGAATTCTATGATAAAGTAACAAGGATAAGGCAGGACAGAGAAGGCTGGGCAGACTGCATATTTCTTGACTGCCAAAAGGCCTTTGATACAGTACCGCACATGAGACTGCTATACAAACTTGAGAGGCAGGCAGGAGTAAGCGGAAAGGCCCTAGTATGGGTGAAGAACTACCTAACAGGAAGGAGCCAGAGGGTAATGGTAAGGGGCGAGAAGTCGGACTGGCGAACAGTAACAAGTGGAGTACCTCAAGGATCGGTGCTGGGACCAATCCTCTTTCTAATTTACGTAAATGATATATTTACAGGAGTGGAATCATACATGTCAATGTTTGCAGATGACGCAAAATTAATGAGAAGAGTTGTGACAGACGAGGATTGTAGGATCCTCCAAGAGGACTTAAACAGGTTGCAGAGATGGTCAGGGAAATGGCAACTGGAGTTTAACACCAGTAAATGTAAAGTTATGGAAATGGGATCAGGTGACAGGAGACCAAAGGGACAGTACACAATGAAGGGGAACAACCTACCTGTAACGATTCGAGAAAGAGACCTGGGAGTGGATGTGACACCTAATCTAACTCCTGAGGCACATATAAATAGGATAACGACAGCAGCGTACTCTACACTGGAGAAAATTAGAACTTCATTCAGAAACCTAAATGAGGAGGCTTTTAGGGCGCTTTACACTGCCTACGTGAGACCCGTCTTAGAGTATGCCGCGCCATCATGGAGCCCCCACCTGAAGAAACACATAAAGAAACTGGAGAAGGTTCAGAGGTTTGCGACGAGGCTTGTCCCAGAGTTACGAGGGATGGGATATGAAGAGCGTCTGAAGGAACTGAACCTTACGACACTAGAGAAAAGAAGGGAGAGAGGAGATATGATAGGGACATATAAAATACTCAGGGGAATTGACAAAGTGGAAATAGATGAAATGTTCACACTTAATAATAACAGAACGAGGGGACATGGGTGGAAACTGGAAACTCAGATGAGTCACAGAGATGTTAGGAAGTTTTCTTTTAGCGTGAGAGTAGTGGAAAAATGGAATGCACTTGGGGAACAGGTTGTGGAAGCAAAAACTATTCATACTTTTAAAACCAGGTATGATCGGGAAATGGGACAGGAGTCATTGCTGTAAACAACCGATAGCTGGAAAGGCGGGATCCAAGAGTCAATGCTCGATCCTGCAAGTACAAATAGGTGAGTACAAATAGGTGCGTACACACACACACACACACACACACACACACACACACACACACACACACACACACACACACACACACACACACACACACACACACACTCACTAGTGGGGTATACAGCGTTGCTCGGGTCTCCCGCTCTCATCCACCTTTCCCTTCTACCCTGTTCTATCCCTTTCTTGCCCCTTACTTCACTCTTTCCCTCTCGTATTCGCTCTCTCCCTCATCTTCTCAATTTCCCTCCTCTCCCTTCCTTTTCTTATATTATCAGTTCCTTCCTCTTTCCTCCATCTCCACCTTCCTCCATTTTTTTTTCCCCCTCCCCCCCCCCCTCTCTCTCTCTCTCTCTCTCTCTCTCTCTCTCTCTCTCTCTCTCTCTCTCTCTCTCTCTCTCTCTCTCTCTCTCTCTCTCTCTCTCTCGCCTCTCTCTCGCCTCTCTCTCTCTCTCTCTCTCTCTCTCTCTCTCTCTCTCTCTCTCTCTCTCTCTCTCTCTCTCTCTCTCTCTCTCTCTCTCTCTCTCTCTCTCTCTCTCTCTCTCTCTCTCAGAACACGTAAAAATCAGAACAGTTGACAAATTGCAGAGAAACTCAATGGAAAGGTTACACCACAATTTCAGACATCATAGGAGCCGATCCTTGCTAACTGGGGAAATGGGGCCCATCCCGACCATCCTATGACCGTCGTACTGGGAGTGTACACGGGTGCGGGTAAGTGACGGTTGTGTCATGTTGTTTAGAGAGTAGCTCATGTGGTGTCATGTTGAGGGAGAGTGTAGCTCATGTGGTGTTGTGTTGAGGAAAGTGTAGCTCATATGTGTCATGTTGAGGAGAGTGTAGCTCATATGTGTCGTCATGTTGAGGGAGAGTGTAGCTCATATGGTGTCATGTTGAGATGAGTGTAGCTCATGTGGTGTCATGTTGAGGAGAGTGTAGCTCATGTGGTGTCATGTTGAGGAGAGTGTAGCTCATGTGGTGTCATGTTGAGGAAGAGTGTAGCTCATGTGGTGTCATGTTGAGGGAGAGTGTAGCTCATGTGGTGTCATGTTGAGGAGAGTGTAGCTCATGTGGTGTCATGTTGAGGGAGAGTGTAGCTCATGTGGTGTCATGTTGAGGAGAGTGTAGCTCATGTGGTGTCATGTTGAGGGAGAGTGTAGCTCATGTGGTGTCATCTTGAGATGAGTGTAGCTCATGTGGTGTCATGTTGAGGGAGAGTGTAGCTCATGTGGTGTCATGTTGAGGGAGAGTGTAGCTCATGTGGTGTCATGCTGAGATGAGTGTAGCTCATGTGGTGTCATGTTGAGATGAGTGTAGCTCATGTGGTGTCATGTTGAGGGAGAGTGTAGCTCATGTGGTGTCATGCTGAGATGAGTGTAGCTCATGTGGTGTCATGTTGAGGGAGAGTGTAGCTCATGTGGTGTCATGTTGAGGGAGAGTGTAGCTCATGTGGTGTCATCTTGAGATGAGTGTAGCTCATGTGGTGTCATGTTGAGGGAGAGTGTAGCTCATGTGGTGTCATGTTGAGGGAGAGTGTAGCTCATGTGGTGTCATGCTGAGATGAGTGTAGCTCATGTGGTGTCATGTTGAGATGAGTGTAGCTCATGTGGTGTCATGTTGAGGAGAGTGTAGCTCATGTGGTGTCATGTTGAGATGAGTGTAGCTCATGTGGTGTCATGTTGAGATGAGTGTAGCTCATGTGGTGTCATGTTGAGGAGGGTGTAGCTCATGTGGTGTCATGTTGAGGGAGAGTGTAGCTCATGTGGTGTCATGTTGAGATGAGTGTAGCTCATGTGGTGTCATGTTGAGATGAGTGTAGCTCATGTGGTGTCATGTTGAGATGAGTGTAGCTCATGTGGTGTCATGTTGAGATGAGTGTAGCTCACGTGGTGTCATGTTGAGGGAGTGTAGCTCACGTGGTGTCATGTTGAGGGAGTGTAGCTCATGTGGTGTCATGTTGAGATGAGTGTAGCTCATGTGGTGTCATGTTGAGGAGGGTGTAGCTCATGTGGTGTCATGTTGAGGGAGAGTGTAGCTCATGTGGTGTCATGTTGAGGGAGAGTGTAGCTCATGTGGTGTCATGTTGAGGGAGTGTAGCTCATGTGGTGTCATGTTGAGGGAGTGTAGCTCATGTGGTGTCATGTTGAGATGAGTGTAGCTCATGTGGTGTCATGTTGAGATGAGTGTAGCTCATGTGGTGTCATGTTGAGATGAGTGTAGCTCATGTGGTGTCATGTTGAGATGAGTGTAGCTCACGTGGTGTCATGTTGAGGGAGTGTAGCTCACGTGGTGTCATGTTGAGGGAGTGTAGCTCATGTGGTGTCATGTTGAGATGAGTGTAGCTCATGTGGTGTCATGTTGAGGAGGGTGTAGCTCATGTGGTGTCATGTTGAGGGAGAGTGTAGCTCATGTGGTGTCATGTTGAGGGAGAGTGTAGCTCATGTGGTGTCATGTTGAGATGAGTGTAGCTCATGTGGTGTCATGTTGAGGGAGAGTGTAGCTCATGTGGTGTCATGTTGAGGGAGAGTGTAGCTCATGTGGTGTCATGTTGAGGGAGTGTAGCTCATGTGGTGTCATGTTGAGATGAGTGTAGCTCATGTGGTGTCATGTTGAGATGAGTGTAGCTCACGTGGTGTCATGTTGAGGGAGTGTAGTTCATGTGGTGTCATGTTGAGATGAGTGTAGCTCATGTGGTGTCATGTTGAGGGAGTGTAGCTCATGTGGTGTCATGTTGAGATGAGTGTAGCTCACGTGGTGTCATGTTGAGGGAGTGTAGCTCACGTGGTGTCATGTTGAGGGAGTGTAGCTCACGTGGTGTCATGTTGGGGGAGTGTAGCTCATGTGGTGTCATGTTGAGGGAGTGTAGCTCATGTGGTGTCATGTTGAGATGAGTGTAGCTCAAGTGGTGTCATGTTGAGGGAGTGTAGCTCATGTGGTGTCATGTTGAGGGAGTGTAGCCCATGTGGTGTTATGGAGGGTTCAGAGCACCAGGAAATATCAGACTGGTCCAGTTGCAGTAAATCAGTGGCAGATGTTGAGCAAAGTCCAATTGTAAGTGTTTCATATATTGTGGTGACTGGGCGGTGCTTTATTGCTCTGTGGCAGATGGTGCACTGTGTGTGGTGGTGCACCGTGTGTGTGGTGGTGCACCGTGTGTGTGGTGGTGCACCGTGTGTGTGGTGGTGCACCGTGTGTGTGGTGGTGCACCGTGTGTGGTGGTGCACCGTGTGTGTGGTGGTGCACCGTGTGTGTGGTGGTGCACCGTGTGTGTGGTGGTGCACCGTGTGTGTGGTGGTGCACCGTGTGTGTGGTGGTGCACCGTGTGTGTGGTGGTGCACCGTGTGTGTGGTGGTGCACCGTGTGTGTGGTGGTGCACCGTGTGTGTGGTGGTGCACCGTGTGTGGTGGTGCACCGTGTGTGTGGTGGTGCACCGTGTGTGTGGTGGTGCACCGTGTGTGTGGTGGTGCACCGTGTGTGTGGTGGTGCACCGTGTGTGTGGTGGTGCACCGTGTGTGTGGTGGTGCACCGTGTGTGTGGTGGTGCACCGTGTGTGTGGTGGTGCACCGTGTGTGGTGGTGCACCGTGTGTGGTGGTGCACTGTGTGTGTGGTGGTGCACCGTGTGTGGTGGTGCACCGTGTGTGTGGTGGTACACCGTGTGTGTGGTGGTGCACCGTGTGTGTGGTGGTACACCGTGTGTGTGGTGGTGCACCGTGTGTGTGGTGGTGCACCGTGTGTGTGGTGGTGCACCGTGTGTGGTGGTGCACCGTGTGTGGTGGTGCACCGTGTGTGGTGGTGCACTGTGTGTGGTGGTGCACCGTGTGTGGTGGTGCACCGTGTGTGGTGGTGCACCGTGTGTGGTGGTGCACCGTGTGTGGTGGTGCACCGTGTGTGGTGGTGCACCGTGTGTGGTGGTGCACCGTGTGTGGTGGTGCACCGTGTGTGGTGGTACACCGTGTGTGGTGGTGCACCGTGTGTGGTGGTGCACCGTGTGTGTGGTGGTGCACCGTGTGTGGTGGTACACCGTGTGTGTGGTGGTGCACCTTGTGTGTGGTGGTGCACCGTGTGTGTGGTGGTGCACCGTGTGTGGTGGTACACCGTGTGTGGTGGTGCACCGTGTGTGGTGGTGCTGTGTGTATGTGTGGTAGTGCACCGTGTGTGGTGGTGCACCGTGTGTGTGGTGGTGCACCGTGTGTGTGGTGGTGCACCGTGTGTGTGGTGGTGCACCGTGTGTGTGGTGGTGCACCGTGTGTGGTGGTGCACCGTGTGTGGTGGTGCACCGTGTATGGTGGTGCACCGTGTGTGGTGGTTCACCGTGTGTGTGGTAGTGCACCGTGTGTGGTGGTGCACCGTGCATGGTGGTGCACCGTGTGTGGTGGTTCACCGTGTGTGTGGTAGTGCACCGTGTGTGGTGGTGCACCGTGTGTGGTGGTGCACCGTGTGTGGTGGTGCACCGTG
>NC_091165.1:16558340-16753340 GCF_040958095.1 Procambarus clarkii
AGGTCTACATTATACGTTGGACACCTGGTGGACACATGGTGGACACATGGACACATGGTGGACACAAGGACACATGATGGACACATGGGGGCAAGGATAATGGGGACATAACTGGCAGACCCCTCATAGTGTTCAAACTGTGACTCGTACATAGTGGCTGTGACTCGTACGTCAGGCTGCGAACAGCCGAGTCCAACAGCCTGGTTGACCAGTCCAGCAACCAGGAGGCCTGGTCGTCGACCGGGTCACTGGGTCGCTGAGCGATTGGAATCATCACAAGGTAACGGATGTGTGGGATAAGAGTACCGTGACGGAAGACCTATTGGCCCATATGAGGCAGCTCCTATTGGCCCATGTGAGGCAGCTCCTATTGGCCCATGTGAGGCAGCTCCTATTGGCCCATGTGAGGCAACTCTTATTGGTCCAGTTCCTGTTGATATAGTTCACTCACGGGATGCTCAGGATTGGGAGATTCGACTTCTCCCTCTCATATGTGTGTCTAGTCTACACTTGAAACAAATCCTGCCCAACCACTTGGGGCTGGACGGTAGAGCGACGGTCTCGCTTCATGCAGGTTGGCGTTCAATCCCCGACCGTCCAAGAGGTTGGACGGAATTCCTTACCCCCATCCCATCCCAAATCCTGACCCCTTCCTGGTGCTGTACAGTCGAAATGGCTTGGCACTTTCTCCTGGTTCTGTACCCTTTTTGTATGTTTGTAAACCTTGTTTGTTTGTTTGAAACAGTCGAGCAAAACGCACGTCAGTAAGTTCCCATCCGCCGTGTTTCAGGAAACAGGAGCCTCGATCCCTTTACCAAAGCATTCTCCCTCTCCAAACTTTTGCAATGTGTATACACAGTTTTGTGTTCCATTTTGCGTTAATATGTTGCCCTGGAGAGTGCCATGGTGCAGGTCCCTGGAGAGTGCCATGGTGCAGGTCCCTGGAGAGTGCCATGGTGCAGGTCCCTGGAGAGTGCCGTGGTGCAGGTCCCAGGACAGTGCCGTGGTGCAGGTCCCAGGACAGTGCCGTGGTGCAGGTCCCAGGACAGTGCCATGGTGCAGGTGCAGGTCCCAGGACAGTGCCATGGTGCAGGTCCCAGGACAGTGCCATGGTGCAGGTCCCAGGACAGTGCCGTGGTGCAGGTCCCTGGAGAGTGCCATGGTGCAGGTCCCAGGACAGTGCCATGGTGCAGGTCCCTGGAGAGTGCCATGGTGCAGGTCCCTGGAGAGTGCCATGGTGCAGGTCCCTGGAGAGTGCCATGGTGCAGGTCCCTGGAGAGTGCCATGGTGCAGGTCCCAGGACAGTGCCATGGTGCAGGTGCAGGTCCCAGGACAGTGCCGTGGTGCAGGTCCCAGGACAGTGCCATGGTGCAGGTCCCTGGAGAGTGCCATGGTGCAGGTCCCAGGACAGTGCCATGGTGCAGGTGCAGGTCCCAGGACAGTGCCGTGGTGCAGGTCCCAGGACAGTGCCATGGTGCAGGTCCCAGGACAGTGCCGTGGTGCAGGTCCCAGGACAGTGCCGTGGTGCAGGTCCCAGGACAGTGCCGTGGTGCAGGTCCCAGGACAGTGCCGTGGTGCAGGTCCCAGGACAGTGCCGTGGTGCAGGTCCCAGGACAGTGCCGTGGTGCAAGTGCAGGTCCCAGGACAGTGCCATGGTGCAGGTCCCAGGACAGTGCCGTGGTGCAGGTCCCAGGACAGTGCCGTGGTGCAGGTCACAGGACAGTGCCATGGTGCAGGTGCAGGTCCCAGGACAGTGCCGTGGTGCAGGTCCCAGGACAGTGCCATGGTGCAGGTCCCAGGACAGTGCCGTGGAGCAGGTCCCAGGACAGTGCCATGGAGCAGGTCCCAGGACAGTGCCATGGAGCAGGTCCCAGGACAGTGCCATGGTGCAGGTCCCAGGACAGTGCCATGGTGCAGGTCCCAGGACAGTGCTATGGTGCAGGTCCCAGGACAGTGCCGTGGAGCAGGTCCCAGGACAGTGCCATGGAGCAGGTCCCAGGACAGTGCCATGGAGCAGGTCCCAGGACAGTGCCATGGTGCAGGTCCCAGGACAGTGCCATGGAGCAGGTCCCAGGACAGTGCCATGGAGCAGGTCCCAGGACAGTGCCATGGTGCAGGTCCCAGGACAGTGCCATGGAGCAGGTCCCAGGACAGTGCCGTGGAGCAGGTCCCAGGACAGTGCCATGGTGCAGGTCCCAGGACAGTGCCGTGGAGCAGGTCCCAGGACAGTGCCGTGGTGCAGGTCCCAGGACAGTGCCGTGGTGCAGGTCACAGGACAGTGCCATGGTGCAGGTGCAGGTCCCAGGACAGTGCCATGGTGCAGGTCCCAGGACAGTGCCGTGGAGCAGGTCCCAGGACAGTGCCGTGGTGCAGGTCCCAGGACAGTGCCGTGGTGCAGGTCACAGGACAGTGCCATGGTGCAGGTGCAGGTCCCAGGACAGTGCCGTGGTGCAGGTCCCAGGACAGTGCCATGGTGCAGGTCCCAGGACAGTGCCGTGGTGCAGGTCCCAGGACAGTGCCATGGTGCAGGTCCCAGGACAGTGCCATGGTGCAGGTCCCAAGACAGTGCCATGGAGCAGGTCCCAGGACAGTGCCATGGTGCAGGTCCCAGGACAGTAAATGTTTTAGTTTTGAGAGGCTCTTAAGAAACCTGTGATGTTGTCGAGGTGGTGGACCCGTGTGGCGCCAGAGGCAGCCACGCCCCGTGTGGCGCCAGAGGCAGCCACGCCCCGTGTGGCGCCAGAGGCAGCCACGCCCCGTGTGGCGCCAGAGGCAGCCACGCCCCGTGTGGCGCCAGCGGCAGCCACGCCCCGTGTGGCGCCAGCGGCAGCCACGCCCCGTGTGGCGCCAGCGGCAGCCACGCCCCGTGTGGCGCCAGAGGCGGCCACGCCCCGTGTGGCCACGCCTAATTATTGCGGCCCAGGTCCACCTTGACCTTAAGCAGGCGTCAGGTGCCCTCAGTACCTGGAGTTTGTTTCATCGCTAATACAAATGTATTATTGTTTTCTCCATTAGATATTCTTACACGTGACTTTAGGCTTCACATCTGACTAGATTTTACATGTGATTCTAGTCTTCACAAGTTACTCTACGACTAGAGCTTCACATGTGACTTCATTGACTACAGCTTCATATGTGACTATAGGCTTCACATGTAAGTCTACGTTTTCACATTTGACTAGGTGTCACACGTGACTCCAGGCATCTCCTGTGACTTTGTTTTACACGTGACTCTACGCTTCACATTATCTATAGGCTTCATATGTGATTATAGGCTTTAATGGGACAATAATCTTCACATGTGACTCTGGACTTCAAATGTGAGCCTAAGGTTTACATGTTACTAGACTACATGTGACTATGCTTCACATTAACTACAGGTTTTAACCATTCAAAAGGCTTTGGAACATGCTCTAGCTGAACACTGACAACATGTTATGATACATACAGATTCGAGAACCGCCATTGAAACCTTGCAACAAAAACACATACATGATAACATCCATCTGATCACAAATGTCATATCATTAATGCAAACACTCAAACGACAAGGCCGTCGGGTACTTATCAACTAGGTGCCAAGTCATGTGGGAATAATAGGAAATGACATTGCAGACAAAGCTGCAAAACTTGCAACTAAGAGAAGAAATGTAGACATTTACATACCACAGAGTCTGTCACAGATTAAGAAAGTAATTAGAAACAGAGTAATACAAAAGATGTACAGTGACCACAACACAGCAATTGGTAAAAGAATTCAACCAACTACGAACCACTGAGTTTGATGAAAGGGAGCAGTAGAACAACAGAAGTACACTTACATCGCATCAGGCTTGGATACCCATGTGCATGGGAAATTAGGCCTACAGGTTCGGAAGATGAGAGGAAATGTCAACACTGTGGAGAAATGCCCGACAGACCACTGGAACATTATCTAACACAGTGCACAGTTACAGCCACAACAGACCACTGGAACATTATCTAACACAGTGCAGTTACAAACCCATCAAGATTTCAACTTAGATTCAATAGAGCAGAAGTAGTTATTAAACACATGGGGACAAAATCTAACTGAAGCGACCATACGAGTCATAAATACTCATACTCCACCCAAGTAAAACAGAAACAAGCAACACTTAGTGGGCCAGCCAGAGGCTTAGGGCCCGCGCAGCAATTTCCCTGTAAAAAAAGAGACTGCAGGTTTCATATATGACAATAGGCTTTACACGTAAATATGAGCATTGCACATGACTAGGATTTACATGTGAGTATGAGTCACATAATTCTAACTGGCTCACCAGACACACCCCAGCGAGCCTTCCAGCTGGCTCACCAAACACCCCCCAGCGAGCCTTCCAGCTGGCTCACCAAACACCCCCCAGCGAGCCTTCCAGCTGGCTCACCAAACACCCCCCAGCGAGCCTTCCAGCTGGCTCACCAAACACCCCCCAGCGAGCCTTCCAGCTGGCTCACCGAACACCCCCCGGCGAGCCTTCCAGCTGGCTCACCAAAGACACCCCCAGCGAGCCTTCCAGCTGGCTCACCAAACACCCCCCAGCGAGCCTTCCAGCTGGCTCACCGAACACCCCCCGGCGAGCCTTCCAGCTGGCTCACCAAAGACACCCCCAGCGAGCCTTCCAGCTGGCTCACCAAACACCCCCCCCCAGCGAGCCTTCCAGCTGGCTCACTAAACACCCCTCAGCGAGCCTTCCAGCTGGCTCGCCAAACACCCCCCAGCGAGCCTTCCAGCTGGCTCACCAAACACCCCTCAGCGAGCCTTCCAGCTGGCTCACCAAAGACACCCCCAGCGAGCCTTCCAGCTGGCTCACCAAACACCCCCCCCCCAGCGAGCCTTCCAGCTGGCTCACTAAACACCCATCAGCGAGCCTTCCAGCTGGCTCGCCAAACACCCCCCAGCGAGCCTTCCAGCTGGCTCACCAAACACCCCCCAGCGAGCCTTCCAGCTGGCTCACCAAACACCCCCCAGCGAGCCTTCCAGCTGGCTCACCAAACACCCCCCAGCGAGCCTTCCAGCTGGCTCACCGAACACCCCCCGGCGAGCCTTCCAGCTGGCTCACCAAAGACACCCCCAGCGAGCCTTCCAGCTGGCTCACCAAACACCCCCCCCCCAGCGAGCCTTCCAGCTGGCTCACTAAACACCCCTCAGCGAGCCTTCCAGCTGGCTCGCCAAACACCCCCCAGCGAGCCTTCCAGCTGGCTCACCAAACACCCCTCAGCGAGCCTTCCAGCTGGCTCACCAAAGACACCCCCAGCGAGCCTTCCAGCTGGCTCACCAAACACCCCCCCCCCCAGCGAGCCTTCCAGCTGGCTCACTAAACACCCCTCAGCGAGCCTTCCAGCTGGCTCGCCAAACACCCCCCAGCGAGCCTTCCAGCTGGCTCACCAAACACCCCCCATCGAGCCTTCCAGCTGGCTCACCAAACACCCCCCCAGCGAGCCTTCCAGCTGGCTCACCAAACACCCCCCAGCGAGCCTTCCAGCTGGCTCACCAAACACCCCCCAGCGAGCCTTCCAGCTGGCTCACCAAACACCCCCCAGCGAGCCTTCCAGCTGGCTCACCAAACACCCATCAGCGAGCCTTCCAGCTGGCTCACCAAACACACCCCAGCGAGCCTTCCAGCTGGCTCACCAAACACCCCCAGCGAGCCTTCCAGCTGGCTCACCAAACACACCCCAGCGAGCCTTCCAGCTGGCTCACCAAACACCCCTCAGCGAGCCTTCCAGCTGGCTCACCAAACACCCCTCATCGAGCCTTCCAGCTGGCTCACCAAACACCCTCCAGCGAGCCTTCCAGCTGGCTCACCAAACACCCTCCAGCGAGCCTTCCAGCTGGCTCACCAAACACCCTCCAGCGAGCCTTCCAGCTGGCTCACCAAACACCCCTCAGCGAGCCTTCCAGCTGGCTCACCAAACACCCTCCAGCGAGCCTTCCAGCTGGCTCACCAAACACCCTCCAGCGAGCCTTCCAGCTGGCTCACCAAACACCCCTCAGCGAGCCTTCCAGCTGGCTCACCAAACACCCTCCAGCGAGCCTTCCAGCTGGCTCACCAAACACCCTCCAGCGAGCCTTCCAGCTGGCTCACCAAACACCCCCCCCCCAGCGAGCCTTCCAGCTAGCTCACTAACACCCCTCAGCGAGCCTTCCAGCTGGCTCGCCAAACACCCCCCAGCGAGCCTTCCAGCTGGCTCACCAAACACCCCTCAGCGAGCCTTCCAGCTGGCTCACCAAAGACACCCCCAGCGAGCCTTCCAGCTGGCTCACCAAACACCCCCCCCCCAGCGAGCCTTCCAGCTGGCTCACTAAACACCCATCAGCGAGCCTTCCAGCTGGCTCGCCAAACACCCCCAGCGAGCCTTCCAGCTGGCTCACCAAACACCCCCCAGCGAGCCTTCCAGCTGGCTCGCCAAACACCCCCCAGCAAGCCTTCCAGTTGGCTCACCAAACACCCCCCCAGCGAGCCTTCCAGCTGGCTCACCAAACACCCCCCAGCGAGCCTTCCAGCTGGCTCACCAAACACTCCCCAGCGAGCCTTCCAGCTGGCTCACCAAACACCCATCAGCGAGCCTTCCAGCTGGCTCACCAAACACCCCCCATCGAGCCTTCCAGCTGGCTCACCAAACACACCCCAGCGAGCCTTCCAGCTGGCTCACCAAACACCCCCCAGCGAGCCTTCCAGCTGGCTCACCAAACACACCCCAGCGAGCTTTCCAGCTGGCTCACCAAACACCCCTCAGCGAGCCTTCCAGCTGGCTCACCAAACACCCCCCATCGAGCCTTCCAGCTGGCTCACCAAACACCCTCCAGCGAGCCTTCCAGCTGGCTCACCAAACACCCTCCAGCGAGCCTTCCAGCTGGCTCACCAAACACCCTCCAGCGAGCCTTCCAGCTGGCTCACCAAACACCCTCCAGCGAGCCTTCCAGCTGGCTCACCAAACACCCTCCAGCGAGCCTTCCAGCTGGCTCACCAAACACCCTCCAGCGAGCCTTCCAGCTGGCTCACCAAACACCCTCCAGCGAGCCTTCCAGCTGGCTCACCAAACACCCTCCAGCGAGCCTTCCAGCTGGCTCACCAAACACCCTCCAGCGAGCCTTCCAGCTGGCTCACCAAACACCCCCCAGCGAGCCTTCCAGCTGGCTCACCAAACTCCCCCCAGCGAGCATTCCAGCTGGCTCACCAAACACCCCCCAGTGAGCCTTCCTGCTGGCTCACCAAACACCCCCCAGCGAGCCTTCCAGCTGGCTCACCAAACACCCTCCAGCGAGCCTTCCAGCTGGCTCACCAAACACCCTCCAGCGAGCCTTCCAGCTGGCTCGCCAGACGTAACTAGGGATGGTTGCCGGCGCTGGTCGTGCTCTACAAGATTTACACAGATTTGTCCACTTATATTCCGAGCACATATAGAGTAGCTGGGATCTGGTGGTCTAGGGATGCACAAGAGTGCAATAATAGTCGTCTTAAACGACAACGTGAGCGACTTTATCGTAGTTAGGCGGCGTCGACGCCGTCTCGGGGGGTGTGATAAGACGGTAATGTCACGTGTAAGTGTCGGAAGTGTTTTGGTAAGGCTGAGTTACCATGAGCCGCTAATTTGTAAGAGGTTTTAGGTGTCAGTGTACTCGCGCGCGCGCGTGTGTGTGTGTGTGTGTGTGTGTGTGTGTGTGTGTGTGTGTGTGTGTGTGTGTGTGTGTGTGTGTGTGGGATTAGAAAAATTCTTTGTCTAATCCATTCCATTTACTGCATTCTCATCCTCTTGCATGAACTTCGACTGGTTTTTTGATATAAGTAATATGGGTTTGTAATCAATGTTTGCCAGTTCATTATCGTTTGTGAAAATAAGGCCTTTAGGATCTGTTGTTTTCTAGTAGGTTCTACTATTTGTTAGTTTCCGGCAATGCAGTCAAAGGCTTTTAAACGGCCATTTCTACGTGACATAGCTTAGTCTATTTCCTGGAATTCTCTGATGAAACGGCGGCATTTGGCACATTTTTGTCCAATTTAGCTGCCGTAGATTATGGTCACCGAGCAGGATTATGTTTAATGCTGGATTGGAGAACAATCCTAATTAGTGTTTGAGTTTCATTAACAGGTCTTTAAACTATTGAGAACATGTGACTTTTAAACAAGCGATAATAACTATATTCTGGATTTCGTCAGTATTTTCACCATCTCATTTGAGGTGTTTAGCTGTTCATTGGGGATGAGTGTGAACGGGTTCACATTTAAAACTAGTTTTTGTGTATCCGGCCATTATAGAGCAGCCGCCTACAGCAGGGCAGCTCCGGGACCTCAACGACGTCACCATTGTCATCGTGTATCTTGTCATATTTCATTGTTACTGTAACTTATAACTTTTCCAGTCGTCACTCACTGTGACCTATATATTGGTCACTCACATCGAAGCTGGAATAGGTGAGTGCTTATTGATATAGGCACTCATGCACATCGAAGCTGGAACAATGTGGACTTATATATGATTGTCTTAGCCCTAATGGACAAGGTCGATGTTTTATATAATAGAGGTCCACGCCCCATTATCCTGTGACACTGCATTTTCTAAGGGAGACTCACCCATACCCTGAGTATTGTGAGGCGTGTGTGTCTAAGGAGCCGGTTGGCCGAGCGGACAGCACGCTGTACTTGTGATCCTGTGGTCCTGGGTTCGATCCCAGGCGCCGGCGAGAAACAATGGGCAGAGTTCCTTTCACCCTATGCCCCCTGTTACCTAGCAGTAAAATAGGTACCTGGGTGTTAGTCAGCTGTCACGGGCTGCTTCCTGGGGGTGGAGGCCTGGTCGAGGACCGGGCCGCGGGGACACTAAAAAGCCCCGAAATCATCTCAAGATAACCTCAAGATAACCTCAAGAAGAAGGATTCTTTACACACGTCCACCGTCTACCCTGGATCACTACCTACACCCAAGTGAAGTCTCCAGTCTTGCCTACACCGTCCCTCGTGTTATATGTTATACTGTAAAATAATTTGTACTTTCATTCAAGTAATTTTGTTTCATTGTCCTATTTCTCTTTTCTTTTATTGTTATTTTTGCAGATATGACATTTATATTAGAGATGTCACAGTACTTTAGGACTACGAATCCCTAGCGCTGTCCACTCAGCCACCAGGGCCCCCTTAGAGGAAATAGAGGTAGACAATCCATGAAAACTTGTGACGTTTTGAAACGGTTTTCACCTTGGCCATTTTAGTTTCACCTGCTATTTAAGTTTTCTGCGACTTTAGATTCACCTTCCGTCTGCCTTCCTCTCTGGCAGGCCTCAGACCCGCGCTCCACAACAAGTGTGTTCACCGTAATAAATCTCCCCGAATATTTGCACTGATCGATATTCTTATGCTATAGGATGAATAAGTATTCCAGATTCCACTCACAAGTTATAAACAGTCCAGAAATGGACAGGTAAATGCGGCAACTACTTTGCGAACGTGTCCCAGCCGTGTCCCAGCCGTGTCCCAGCCGTGTCTCAGCCGTGTCTCAGCCGTGTCCCAGCCGTGTCCCAGCCGTGTCCCAGCCGTGTCCCAGCCGTGTCCCAGCCATGTCCCAGCCAACCTCTAATCTACCCATCCACCACACCCCACCAAATTCAACCACAACTTCAACCACAGTATCAATAATACCAGGTGTACAGTGCTCCTCGAGTAATGTCATCCATGTCTATAATAAAGGTCCCTGTTTTTGTTAACCCAAGGTTGGAGGCCAGGCGCTTCGGGGTAGCCTCACCCAACTTTCAAGGGTGAACGGTCAGGGGTAGAGGACTGTCATAGGCTGCTCTGGGTCGGCCATATTGGTCTTATTAAGAAGGGAGAAGTTGACTGGCTGAATTCCATATACTCTCAACTAAGGAAAATCATAAGCAGCTTGGGGAGATTATGGCTCAGTTGTTGCTGCTTGCTTCCGCCGATTACCTGGGAGAACTGGGGAAGAGAGAGGGAGGGTGCAGGCGGAGGGGTGAGAGGAAAGGAGGAGGAGGGTGTTGCGGGAGAGGGAAGGATAGAGAAGAGATAGATGGAGAGGGTAGGGGGGGAAGGGGGGAAGGAGAGCTAGGTGAAGGGGAAGGTTGGCAGAAAAAGTAGAGAGGGGGAAAGAGGAGATGTTCTGGGAGAGGGGGAGAAAGGTGAACAGATGATCGATGGAGAGAATAGGGAAGAGAGGGGGTGTAAGAGAAAAAGATGTGGAAAGAAAAAGGATGTGGGAGAAAAATGGAAAGGGTAGGAGAGGGTAGATAAAAGGGGAGGGACAAAGGAGGGGAATAGTTGGGGAAAGAGTTGAAAGGGGACAGATTGGGAAAGAGGGGAGGGGGGGGGGAGAGACCGGGGTGCAGCTGGGTGCCCCATCTAGCATCTATAAAATAGAAGGACCGTACAAGGTTGTAGGCCAGATGCAGGGAGCTAGCTTCACTCAACTTTACAAGATGACACATGGGTGGTATGTGACGGCCATAGGCTGGTCAGGGTAAGCAACATTGCCTCCCTTTAAGAAATTTTGGCTCCGACATTGACCCCCAGCGATTTAGCTGGAGTATGAAATTGGGGATTTCTTTTCTGTCGAGTTGCTGTTTTAATATTTTCGAGCTATTGTCGAGTTTTAATATTTTTCGTAATATTACATTTTTTTTTTTTTAGAGAGTGTGTGTGTGAGAGAGAGAGAGAGAGAGAGAGAGAGAGAGAGAGAGAGAGAGAGAGAGAGAGAGAGAGAGAGAGAGAGAGAGAGATGGAGGTACCGGAAGGAACCTCCATCTACTAACCAATACATAAGGGAGAATTCAGGGTTCGACTCCCGGGCTGGACAGAAATTGTTGGGCACCATTCCTTTCACCTAATGTACCTGTTCACCTAGCAGTAAGTAGGTACTCAGGAGGTAGTCAGCTTGCTGTGGGGTTGTATTCTGGGGGGGGGAGGGGTCAGTAATTCCACCTTGTAGGAAGGGATACCTCGATATAAGCCTAACATATATGAATACACTCTGGCTTCCTGTCCCCCGACACAATGAATTATTATTAATATTATTATTATTATTATTATTATTATTATTATTATTATTATTATTATTATTATATAGTATAATAACTACACTGCTCAGTGAAATTGATTAAACTAAACATAGTCGGTCGATTAAGGCAGTGTCTGAGATGCTCCCGGACGCAGGTTCGAATCCTCGTCACGGCCCTTGTGGATTTGTTCAAATTGATTAAATGTTGGCTACAGGAGAGCTGTAAGAGGTGGCTGACGTATACTCGGCCCTCACAGCACTGTCACCCTGTAATAAGAACAATCACTGACGTCAATTGCGAGCAGTGCCTCACTGGCTGCCAGGGAGGGAGGGTGCTGCTGGCCCCGCCGCCGCCTCGTCATGGGCCTCCTGTGATATAACACCACCTGTACCAGTCTTCCACTGCCACTCCTGCACTCTTGACTGATTGTAGTGTGGATTATAGTGTTCCTGCGTCGTGTTAGTGGATGTCCAATGCCGGAAGTGTACTCACCTAGTTGTACTCACCTAGTTGTGTTTGCGGGGGTTGAGCTCTGGCACTTTGGTCCCGCCTCTCAACCGTCAATCAACTGGTGTACAGATTCCTGAGTCTATTGGGCTCTATCATATCTACATTTGAAACTGTGTATGGAGTCTGCCTCCACCACAACACTACTTAATGCATTCCATTTGTTAACTACCCTGACACTGAAAAAATTCTTTCTAACGTCTCTGTGGCTCATCTGGATACTAAGTTTCCACTTGTGTTCCCTTGTTCGTGTTCCACCCGCGCTAAAGAGTTTGTCTTTGTCCTGTCAATTCCCCTGAGAATTTTGTAGGTGGTTATCATGTCTCCCCTTACTCTTCTGTTTTCCAGGGTTCTGAGGTTCAGCTCCCTTGGCCTTTCTGGTAACTCATTTCTCTCAGTTCCGGGACCAGTCTGGTGGCATACCTCTGAATCTTCTCTAAATTCGTCTTGTGTTAAACTAGGTATGGACTCCAGGCTGGAGCTGCATACTCCAAGATTGGTCTTAAATAAGTGGTATACAGGGACCTGAACTATTCCTTACACAAGTTTCTAAAGGCAGTTCTTATATTGGCCAGTCTAGCATATGCCGCTGATGATATCCCTTTGATGTGGGCCTCTGGGAACAGGTTCGGTGTGATATCAACCGGGGGTTGAGCTTTGGTTCTTTGGTCTCGTTTCTCAACTGATCAGAAAGTGTGTGTGTGTGTGTGTGTGTGTGTGTGTGTGTGTGTGTGTGTGTATACTCACCTAATTGTACTCACCTAATTGTGCTTGCGGGGGTTGAGCTCTGGCTCTTTGGTCCCGCCTCTCAACCGTCAATCAACTGGTGTACAGATTCCTGAGCCTATTGGGCTCTATCATATCTACATTTGAAACTGTGTATGGAGTCAGCCTCCACCACATCACTTCCTAATGCATTCCATTTACTAACTACTCTGACACTGAAAAGGTTCTTTCTAACGTCTCTGTGGCTCATTTGGGTACTCAGCTTCCACCTGTGTCCCCTTGTTCGCGTCCCACCAGTGTTGAATAGTTCATCCTTGTTTACCCGGTCGATTCCCCTGAGGATTTTGTAGGTTGTGATCATGTCCCCCCTTACTCTTCTGTCTTCCAGTGTCGTAAGGTGCATTTCCCGCAGCCTTTCCTCATAACTCATGCCTCTTAGTTCTGGGACTAGTCTAGTAGCATACCTTTGGACTTTTTCCAGCTTCGTCTTGTGCTTGACAAGAGTGTGTGTGTGTGTGTGTGTGTGTGTGTGTGTGTGTGTGTGTGTGTGTGTGTGTGTCCTGTTACCCAGAGAGCGGAGTGTAGTTGCGTTGCACCTTCACACGGTACGAGGGACCAGGCACTGGCACTCACCACCTTGTATACACAGGCTGGTGCCAGTCCTACACTGGCACCTACAACAGGGCCACACAAACATCCATGTTTGTGTGCTCCAGACTGCTCCAGACACCAGTGTTGACCCCTTGTTGATATATCCCCACGACCGGCCCGGGTCACCGGCCTTGCTGACACAACAGTTACCGTCAGTACACCTTCGTTATCCGGCACCTGCGATATCCGGTCAATTGCTGCGAAAACAGCAATTGACTAGTTTTCCTGTCCAAATAGAGAATAATACAAGGTATATACTTGGACATGGAAAACTGTCAAAACAGCAGAAATAGCCGGTCAGTGATGTCATACAACACCGGTCAGTGATGCCATACAACATTGGTCAGTGATGTCATGCAACACTGGTCAGTGATGTCATGCAACACTGGTCAGTGATGTCATGCAACACCGGTCAGTGATGTCATACAACACTGGTCAGTGATGTCATTCAACACTGGTCAGTGATGTCATACAACACCGGTCAGTGATGTCATACAACACCGGTCAGTGATGTCATACAACACCGGTCAGTGATGTCATACAACACCGGTCAGTGATGTCATACAACACCGGTCAGTGATGTCATACAACACCGGTCAGTGATGTCATGCAACACTGGTCAGTGATGTCATTCAACACTGGTCAGTGATGTCATACAACACCGGTCAGTGATGTCATACAACACCGGTCAGTGATGTCATACAACACCGGTCAGTGATGTCATACAACACCGGTCAGTGATGTCATACAACACCGGTCAGTGATGTCATACAACACTGGTCAGTGATGTCATTCAACACTGATTAGTGACGTCAGAGACCAAAGGACCGGACCGACGGCCCAACTGGTCACGAGAGCGCCCCAGTGTGACGTCACAGGTTGCCACTGATTGGCTAAAACAGGTCACGTGACATAAACAAGGCGTGACTGAAAAGTGACGGGCCATCACAACTATGGACCATCTTACACTATACAACATCACTTGAATTTTACTACACAATAAAAATATCAACTTCATTAATACAAAAAACATAAACCTCATCAATACAATTAAAAATATCAACCTCATTATTACAACACATGAACCCCATTACTGCAAACATTTATACAATACTGTCATTATAAGTATCTGGCTCAAATAAGAATGATCTATTAATAGGTCACGAGCTCGTTGGTTTTCACTTTAAAAGGGAAATGATAAAAAAATCAATAATTTGTTATAATACATTCCAAGGAAAACAAACCTGAGAGGAACGATCCCCCGAGTCCCCGAGGGGGGCTCCCCTGAGTCCCCGAGGGAGGCTCCCCTGAGACCCCGAGGGGGGCTCCCCTGAGTCCCCGAGGGAGGCTCCCCTGAGTCCCCGAGGGAGGCTCCCCTGAGACCCCGAGGGGGGCTCCCCTGAGACCCCGAGGGGCTCCCCTGAGACCCCGAGGGGCTCCCCTGAGACCCCGAGGGGCTCCCCTGAGACCCGAGGGGCTCCCCTGAGACCCGAGGGGCCACATCACCCACAAGTGTCAGGAGGCAATTGACTAGTTTTTCCTGTCCAAAATAGAGAATAATAAAAGGCATATACTTGGACAGGGAAACTATAGTCCTGTCCAAGCGCAACTCCATAGTCTCCCGAGACTGCAGCTGACCTACACACTTGCACTGATGTTTAAACCATGGATTAAAACCCGTGTTTAAACGATGGAATAAAACCTGTAAGCACAAGGCATGGTAAAGCCACGTCGACAATAGAACAAGAGACAGCAGGTAAAGGTTCTAGTGTGAGAAGCAAAAGAAAGATATAACAAATAAAGCGAAGATCTAACCCAAGCGGTTTCACAGTTAAAGCAAGAAGAAAAACAGTCAAGGAAAAGGTGAAGAAACTTAGCAATGGAGAATGGTTATTAATATAGAAAATCAAGGATGCATGTGAGGCACTGAACAGGAGATTCCAGGAGGTTGTCGTAATAGAGCAAGGACGTATGTAAGGCACTGAATAGGAGATTCCAGGTGGCTGTTGTAACAGCAAAGGGTAAGTGCCTTACCTAAAATTGTCAGGGCAGAGGGCACTGGACAACATTGAGAGGAATGAGCAATCACAGTGTACTGGTGTTTGAGTACCTGATTGAAGAAGGGTTATTGAACTCGAGGAGGGATACCGAAAACAAAATGTTAGCATACCGACAAGGAAACTATGAGGAGATAAGAAATTCCTAACAGATATAGCATGGGAAACATAGCTCGGGGGAAAGACGGCCCAAGGCATGATGGACTACATCACGCAGAAGTGCAAGGACACAAAAAACAAGTTTGTTCCAGTCCAGAAGGAAAACAGTGAAATGAAGATGAGAAACCCCATGGTTTAATCAGAGATGAAGGCTAGCTAAGCAGCAAAGTAAAAGGGCATGGAGAAACTATAGGAATAACAGGACACTGGAGAGCAGATAATGATACCAGAGAGCCAGGAATGAATATGTCAGGATGAGAAGAGAGGCAGAAAGACAATACGAAAATGACATCGCAAGCAAGGCAAAGACTCAGCCTAAATTGCTGCATAGCCACATCAGGAGAAAAACAACAGTAAAGGAACAGGTTATGAAATTAAGGATAGGGGCAGAAGGATTCACTACAAACGACGAGAGAAGTGTGTGAGGAACTGAATAAGAAATTCCAGGAGGTCTTCACCTTAGAGCAAGGAGAAATTCCAGACATAAGAGAGGGAATAGTTAACCAGGAACCCTGGAAGAGTTTGAGATTACCAGCGGGGAAGTAAGGAAGTGTTAACTAGAGTTGGATGTGACAAAGGCTATAGGCCCAGATGGAATCTCCCCTTGGATACTAAAGGAAGGAGCAGAAGAACTGTGCCTGCCACTCTCCATAGTGTATAACAAATCACTCGCAACAGGGGAACTGCCAGAAATTTGGAAAGCAGCTATGTAGTCCCAATAGACAAGAAAAGGGATAGACAGGAGGCACTGAACTACAGGCCAGTGCCCCTAACCTGCATACCATGCAAGCTGATGGAGAAGATTGTGCGAAGAAAGCTAGTGGAACATCTGGAGCGAAAGAACTTTGTAACACAGCATCAACATGGGTTCAGGGATGGCAGGTCCTGCCTCACAGGGTTACTTGAATTCTACGACCAGGCAACAAAAATTAGGCAAGAAAGAAAAGGGTGGGCAGACTGCATATTTTTGGATTGTCAGGAAAGCCTTTGATACAGTACCACACAAGAGGCTAGTGAAAAAGCGGAGATGCAGGCTGGAGTGAAAGGGAAGGTACTCCATTGGATAAAGGAGTACCTAAGCAACAGGAGACAACGAGTCAGTGTGAGGGGTGAGGTCTCAGATTGGCGAGACGTTACAAGTGGAGTCCCGCAGGGGTCAGTCCTTGGACCTATACTGTTTCTGATATATGTAAATGATCTCCCAGAGGGTATAGACTCGTTTCTCTCAATGTTTGCTGATGATGCAAAAATTATGAGGAGGATTGAAACAGAGGTTGATAGTAGGAGGCTACAAGATGACCTAGACAGACTGAGTAAATGGTCCAACACATGGCTGTTGAAGTTCAACCCAAGTAAATGCAAAGTAATGAAACTAGGCAGTGGAAACAGGAGGCCAGACACAGGATACAGAATAGGAGATGACGTACTTAATGAAACAGACAGAAAGAAAGATTTAGGAGTTGATATCACACCAAACCTGTCTCTTGAAGCCCACATAAAAAGAATAACGTCTGCGGCATATGCGAGGCTGGCTAACATCAGAGCAGCGTTCAGGAACCTGTGCAAGGAATCATTCAGAATCTTGTACACCACATACGTAAGACCAATCCTGGAGTATTTGGCCCCAGCATGGAGCCCGTACCTTGTCAAGCACAAGACGAAGCCTGAAAAAGCTGGAAAAAGTACAAAGGTATGCCACTAGACTAGTCCCAGAACTAAGAGGCATGAGTTACGAGGAAAGGCTGCGGGAAATGCACCTTACGACACTGGAAGACAGAAGAGTAAGGGGAGACATGATCACAACCTACAAAATCCTTTGGGGAATCGACCGGGTAAACAAGGATAAACTATTTAACACTGGTGATACGCGAACAAGGGGACACAGGTGGAAACTGAGTACCCACATGAGCCACAGGGACGTTAGAATGAACTTTTTCAGTGTCAGAGTAACGGATAGAATGCACTAGGAAGTGATGTAGTGGAGGCTGACTCGATACACAGTTTCAAATGTAGATATGATAGAGCCCGATAGGCTCAGGAATCTGTACACCAGTTGATTGACGGTTGAGAGGCGAGACCAAAGAGCCAAAGCTCAACCCCCGCAAGCACAATTAGGTGAGTACACACGCACGGGCGGAGACACACACACACACACACACACACACACACACACACACACACACGCACACGCACACGCACACGCACACGCACGCGCACACACGCACGCGCGTGACCTTCAGCATGGGAGCACCTCCATGCTGCTATCACAGGATACTGTCGCGGCTGGCGCTCACAGGGACACCTTGAGGGTGCAAGTCTTCACCTGGGACATTCCCCTGTTGAGTCCACCATGACGCATTCCCCCCTTCCCTCACCCCCTGGTGGTGGTGGTGGGGCCCCTGGTGGTGGTGGGCCCCCTGGTGGTGGTGGGCTTACCTGGTGGTGGTGGTGGGCCCCCTGGTGGTGGTGGTGGGCCCCCCTGGTGGTGGTTGTGGGCCCCCCTGGTGGTGGTGGTGATGGTGGGCTTCCCTGGTGGTGGTGGTGGTGGGGGGTCCCCTGATGGTGGTGGTGGGCCCCCTGGTGGTGGTGGTGGGCCCCCTGGTGGTGGTGGTGGGCCCCCTGACGTGGTGGGCCCTCCTGGTGATGTTGGCCCCCCTGGTGGTGGTGGGCCCCCCTGGTGATGGTGGGCCCCCAAGGTGATGGTGGGCCCCCCTGGTGATGGTGGGCCCCCCTGGTGGTGGTGGGCCCCCCTGGTGGTGGTGGGCCCCCCCTGGTGATGGTGGGCCCCCCTGGTGGTGGTGGGCCCCCTGGTGGTGGTGGGCCACCCTGGTGGTGGTGGGCCACCCTGGTGGTGGTGGGCCCCCTGATGGTGGTGGGCCCCCTGATGGTGGTGGGCCTCCTGATGGTGGTGGGCCTCCCTGATGGTAGTGGGCTTCCTGATGGTGGTGTGCCTCCCTGATGGTAGTGGGCCTACTGATGGTGGTGGACCTCCTTATGGTGGTGGACCTCCTGATGGTGGTGGACCTCCTGATGGTGGTGGGCCCCCTGATGGTGGTGGGCCTCCTGATGGTGGTGGGCCTCCTGATGGTGGTGGACCTCCTGATGGTGGTGGGCCTCCCTGAAGGTAGTGGGCTTCCTGATGGTGGTGTGCCTCCCTGATGGTAGTGGGCCTACTGATGGTGGTGGACCTCCTTATGGTGGTGGACCTCCTGATGGTGGTGGGCCTCCTGATGGTGGTGGGCCTCGTGATGGTGGTGGGCCTCCTGATGGTGGTGGGCCTCCTGATGGTGGTGGACCTCCTGATGGTGGTGGACCTCCTGATGGTGGCGGACCTCCTGATGGTGGTGGGCCTCCTGATGGTGGTGGGCCTCCTGATGGTGGTGGACCTCCTGATGGTGGTGGGCCTGCTGATGGTGGTGGACCTCCTGATGGTGGCGGACCTCCTGATGGTGGTGGACCTCCTGATGGTGGTGGACCTCCTGATGGTGGTGGACCTCCTGATGGTGGCGGACCTCCTGATGGTGGTGGACCTCCTGATGGTGGTGGACCTCCTGATGGTGGTGGGCCTCCCTGAAGGTAGTGGGCTTCCTGATGGTGGTGTGCCTCCCTGATGGTAGTGGGCCTACTGATGGTGGTGGACCTCCTTATGGTGGTGGACCTCCTGATGGTGGTGGGCCTCCTGATGGTGGTGGGCCTCGTGATGGTGGTGGGCCTCCTGATGGTGGTGGGCCTCCTGATGGTGGTGGACCTCCTGATGGTGGTGGACCTCCTGATGGTGGCGGACCTCCTGATGGTGGTGGGCCTCCTGATGGTGGTGGGCCTCCTGATGGTGGTGGACCTCCTGATGGTGGTGGGCCTGCTGATGGTGGTGGACCTCCTGATGGTGGCGGACCTCCTGATGGTGGTGGACCTCCTGATGGTGGTGGACCTCCTGATGGTGGTGGACCTCCTGATGGTGGTGGGCCTCCTGATGGTGGTGGACCTCCTGATGGTGGTGGACCTCCTGATGGTGGTGGACCTCCTGATGGTGGTGGACCTCCTGATGGTGGTGGGCCTCCTGATGGTGGTGGGCCTGCTGATGGTGGTGGACCTCCTGATGGTGGTGGACCTCCTGATGGTGGTGGGCCTGCTGATGGTGGTGGACCTCCTGATGGTGGCGGACCTCCTGATGGTGGTGGGCCTCCTGATGGTGGTGGGCCTCCCTGAAGGTAGTGGGCTCCCTGATGGTAGTGGGCCCCCTGATGGTAGTGGGCCCCCTGATGGTAGTGGGCCTCCTGATGGTGATGGACCTCCTGATGGTGGTGGGCCTCCTGATGGTGGTGGGCCTCCTGATGGTGGTGGGCCCCCTGATGGTGGTGGACCTCCTGATGGTGGTGGGCCCCCTAGTGGTAGTGGGCCCTTGACCATGGCGTACTTGGCATTCCAGGTAATCCGGCCATGTACCAGACTAGTACTATAAGCTTCACCTCGAACTCTGAGGACGAATCTCGTGCTCAGGTGAGTCGAGGGTGGGTCACCCTCGAGGGTGGGTCACCCTCGAGGGTGGGTCACCCTCGAGGGTAGGTCACCCTCGAGGGTAGAGGTCACCCTCGAGGGTCAAGGGTGAACTTTTCAGTGTCACTCGTAAATTATATTTCCGTTTCGAAATATGCTATTTGGTAGAACAAATTAGATGTTTGCAGCAGCATTCACGTTTTATATTATCACACAGTATTTTGGTCCTGAGTAAAATTATATTATATATTATATATGCGAATATATAACTTTACTAGAATAACTTTAAAGAGCAGTTTGAGGACTAGAGAAAATGGGGTGTAAAAGGTGTCACGTGGGGGTGGGCGGTCCGGGGCTCTGCTAACACTCGGCTGCTAGGGGCTCAAAGGGCCCAAATACTCAGCCCCTCCGACTCCCTGGATTCACCGGAGTCTCCTTGGTCACACAAGATAGGACCAACAATGCCCACCTCCGCAGGTCTTTGCTTCCACCACAAAGGGGTGCCACTGATTCACCCTGGAAGCCCTTCAGTCAACCACGGGGAAACTGCTGTTAACAGTTCCGGCCTAGACCCGTGGGGGAGTGAAGGAAGACTCAGGCTTACCTATAACTATAACCTCCCTGAGTCTTGCCTGCCAGACAAAAAAAAGGTTGCAGGAACTCCTTTCCCGCCTGTCTTCTCTATCTTCCTCTTAGCAAGGTCGCCAGCTGGGTTATTATATCTGCACCCCAGCAATGCAGTTCAGTGGGTGTATTATATATCGTTGGTAGCCAGAAATGTATGCTCATAGAGAAATATCACAAATGGAGGCGCACTCAAACACAGTAATAAAATGTGTGGATTTACTGACGCAAATTACATGAACACACACACACAATCACAAGTAATACATAAATATGGAATATGGATGATGAGTCTGGAGATCGTCAGCCTCTTCTTCCACGACCTCCAACTCTCCTTCAACTGGGCAGGAAGACAGGAGTCTCACACTCTCACAGGAGGGCCTCTTCACCACGTCGGCACCTCTTCTTCACTGTCCTGCCATCCATACACACTGTCCTCTCTGACAGTCCTGGACACAAGCTGCCTTGCAGCCTACTCTACTATTAAGGTAATAAAGTCTTGCTGCCACATACACGAGTAAATATTGTGGCCTAACTAGCCTACTCATACAAGGGGTAATGGGAGGGAAAAATGATCTACCTTACACTCCTGGCTCACGACGCCTGTCCCTCGATGGTGTGAGGTTCCCACGCTTCCTTGGGTCGATCCTCGACGATCCAGGGCGTTCCACAGGTCCTCAGGTGTCGTGAAGCCTTCGCGTCGTCGCCGTTCCAATCCCTGAGATTCAGCTGCCCCAATCCTGGTTCATCGATGGGCGCTGAGCTAATCACTATTTTTTCCCCACACTCGCCTCTCCCACAGGGCGTCGCTCCTTGTCCTAGGCACTGTGTCGTCCTTCCAAGATTCTCAGTGGATATGACCCCAGTCACAGCAGCTTGCTCGCCCACCTTCCAGACCTCAACGTCCAGCCAGCGGCGCCGCCCAGCGTCGTCGCCGACCGTTTTCCAAGTTCGGCACTTCTCTGCTCACTGAACTTGGTTCCTCTTTGGCTCCCCAGAAGCGCAGGGTCTCCAATGACTGTGAGGGGCAGCGAAGGCCAGCTCAATCCACTGAACAAGGCTTGCAGAGCCTCCAATCTTTGAGAGCAGACCGAGGCGCGTCCTGTCGCTTCCACGGTCAGTACAACTCTGACGTTGGCGCCGCCCGGGGCACTCGGTGACGTCATGGCGGGCCCTGATTTGTCGCCCGCGACCTACGTCGGCCAATCCGCGATCGACTAATGTCCCTTCCAAAAGGTCACATCTGCCGTAGGGGATACTGTTTCATTTTATAACAGGGCGCCAATTTTCCTTTATTTACAACTTATAATATAACTTCCATGCCTTAACTGGCAGCCGGTCTGGTCGCCACATATATCATTAGACTCCCTGAACCTCAGAGAATCAGTAGGGAGAGCTGATATGACTCTTTAAGCCGGCAAATGAAAGAAATAGGAGAGGGCACCGTAACATACCCCTCCCCTTAAAATAAGAGTCATATCGGAAGAGCAGCACTCAAGAGGGCCATCTATACTCTTGCTCCCTCCGTTCCTGAAGTGTCACTCCTCCAGTTGGTGACGTGGCTCGTACAACCTTGCCAGTCACTTGCCTCATTGTATCTCCACCTCGCATAGTACCGGGTGTGATGGGTGTTCCCTGAACACCTACAAGAAATCCTCTCTCCGTGGCTACAAGTGTACTCCCACGGCTCGTTACCACTGTAAGATTCAGTGCATGCGGCGCCTCCACCGCGTCGTGCACTCCGAGATAGTCTTGCATTTCCACTGCGTCCTACAGGTACTCCATGTTTCCTCTCATGATCTCCTCTTCGCCAATCTTCTCTCTTCTCGGTTCCTCTTCTCCCGTAGGTGCGTTGTCTCCTCACAGTGGCACTTGTAACCTGTACTCCATCCAGCAGCTTCCTCTCTTCCACACTAGGCTTTTGCGATGGCCCAATGCCCCTCTGGTTAGGCTGGCGCCTACCCTGGGTGTACCTATTCCCTGCTTTCTTCGTATTGCCTTTCCTATACCACTCGCTCCTTCGTTCCCGACGAACATCTTCACTCCTCCATGAGATTCTCTTCCCTGCAGACGTCTTCTTCGGTTCGTGGTTGGGCTCATCCACCTCCCTGTGGCTCACCTCACCACGGTGGTTCATCTTGCACCTACCACTATTCATCTGGCCGGCATAGGGTGCCTTGCGTCGTGGCTCCTCCACTCTGCCCCTCACTGCCGTTCGCTCATCCACTGAGCTTACTTTATTCACGTTTCTGTATGGAGGGAGTGCGGTCTGCAGCCTCTTCACCGCCCCAGGCGTTTGTACAGCTGCTCCTCGCCACTCCTCCACACGCATCATCAGGCTTAGTCGGAGGTCCCCGTCGGGGTTTTCCACAACCTCCGACGACCTCTCTGCACTCTCGCCCTCGTTGTCGTCGTCTCTGGCGACGTTTTCCCTGGCGAAGTCGGCTTCCTCACGACCATCTGGAACGACCGATACCTCACCTGGCAGGGTTGTACCGCTGCTTGCAACATAGGCACTCCTGGCCCAATCGGGTTGTATCCTGCCTCCTCCGAGGTCATTACCCAGCACCATCTGTACATGCTCTAGGGGTAACTTAGGGGCTACAGCTACTATAGCTCTCTCGACTCCGTAGTCGGCAATCAGCTGTACTTCGTGAAGTGGCAACCTGTATTCCTCCCCCACACTGCGTATCCTCACCACTCCCACAGGTGAATCATTAAATTCCTTGGGGAGAATACTCCTGGTCACCATACTTATGTCAGCACCCGTATCTCGAAGCACGGCAACCTCCACTGGGTCTGACTTTCCAAACTTCACGTTGGCTCCGAAAACGAAGGGATGTTCACCCAACTTCATTTCCCAACCATTCACGTTGGGTCCACTATAATATGGGGTGTGAACAAACACTCTCTCCTCTTCCAACATTAATCCTACATTCCTTTGGTGCTCCTCACACTCGCGGGCATAATGTCCTCTCACGCCACAGTTGTAGCATCGGCTGCCTCTCCTGGGCGGCCACTCGCCAGTCACTCTGGCAGTACCACTTGCAGACGTCCCCTGGGTCCTCCTTGGACTCCCTGTCGTCGTGTCCGGGACTGCAGCACTCGCTCCCGAGTTAGGTCCACTGCTCACAGCTTGGGGCTTCCTCCCCGCGTCTCTTGAGCTCTTGAACCACGTTACTTCATCGGGCACACTACTCTTGGGAGAGTCCCCACCCGTCCTCGCTCCTCCTGAACTCCTCAGGTTCCCTCCCGACCTGGGGTAAGGCGAGTGTCTGGGCGGCCCCTCCCTCCTGATATGTAGTGCCTCCTCCAGCATGTCGGCTCGATCCGCTGCAGCCTTCAGGTCCTTAATACCTGCTTCTCTCACCCTTACTCGCAACTCAGGATGGAGCACTGACATAAACTTCTCCATCACTATCAGTCGTTTGATATCATCCACCGACTCCGCTTCCTCCGCCTTCAACCATCGTAGGAATTTCCGTTCCATATCCCTGGCGGTCTCGGCGTAAGTCTTTCCCGACGCTCTTGTACACTCTCTGAACCGCTTCCGGTACATCTCCGGAGTCAGCCGGAATGAGTGGAGAACCGCATTCTTAATCGCGTCATAACTAGTACACTCCTCTAGGTCCAGCATGTTATAGGCTTCCCGGGCCTCACCAGTCAACCTGCCCTGGACCAGAGCAGCCCAATCATCTTCCGGCCACTCCTTCAGAGTTGCTATCCGTTCAAAGTGTTCGAAGAACGCCTCAGCTTCTTGTGGTTCGAACGTAGGTAAGTCACGTTCCCTTACCTTGAGGTCATCCCGCCGTGCAGGTAGTGAGGGCAGACCACGTTCAACGCGACGCAATTCGACTTCTTTCTTTGCCCTTATCTCCTCCAGTCGCAGTTGTCTCTCTCCTTCTTCCCGCTGCAGCCGAGCTTCTCGCTCCTCTCGCTGCAGCTCAGCCGCACGTTCCTCTCGCTGCAGCTCAGCCGCACGTTCCTCTCGCTGCAGCTCAGCCGCACGTTCCTCTCGCTGCAGCTCAGCCGCACGTTCCTCTCGCTGCATTTGCGCTTCTCTCTCCTCTCGTCGCAGCTGGGCTTCCAGTTGCATCTTCATTATTTCCAGTTGCAGGCTCCTCTTACTACAGCTGGACCTTCCACTGCTCCCATGTTCAAAGTGAATTCTCTCCACACTGGTAGGTGCTTGGGGAGGCCCTAGTCGGGACGGTTCACCTTGCGATGGCTCTCCTCGGGACGGCTCCTCTTGAGATGGCTCCTCTCCCGTCGCTTCCTCTCGAGCTGTGAGCTGTGCCATGATCTCTATCCTTCGCTCTGCTACCTTAGTCGTCCTCAACCTGATCCCAAAGTGGTTTGCCACTTGTTGGAGCTGGGCCTTGGTACACTCCTCCAAAATTCTCTCGTCCCTTGTGTCAATAAATTTCTTTACTTTGTCTTCCTCCATCTCTATATCATCAAGCATACACGACGGCACAGACAAGTTAGTAGGCACTAATTTCACCGTTTCAGTCCCTTAGCCGGTTGAGTAACAGTACCACCGAATTCACTGGCCACACTGTATTAGTACCCTGGCAACACTTGTCTTGCAATTTGGTCCACACTGTAGCTTGATCCACGCTTCCTGGCGAGGTTCCCAGTTCTTGGCTACCGGGGTTCGAATCCTGGCAAGGTCGCCAGTCCTCTTGTCACGTGGGGGTGGGCGGTCCGGGGCTCTGCTAACACTCGGCTGCTAGGGGCTCAAAGGGCCCAAATACTCAGCCCCTCCGACTCCCTGGATTCACCGGAGTCTCCTTGGTCACACAAGATAGGACCAACAATGCCCACCTCCGCAGGTCTTTGCTTCCACCACAAAGGGGTGCCACTGATTCACCCTGGAAGCCCTTCAGTCAACCACGGGGAAACTGCTGTTAACAGTTCCGGCCTAGACCCGTGGGGGAGTGAAGGAAGACTCAGGCTTACCTATAACCATAACCTCCCTGAGTCTTGCCTGCCAGACAAAAAAAAGGTTGCAGGAACTCCTTTCCCGCCTGTCTTCTCTATCTTCCTCTTAGCAAGGTCGCCAGCTGGGTTATTATATCTGCACCCCAGCAATGCAGTTCAGTGGGTGTATTATATATCGTTGGTAGCCAGAAATGTATGCTCATAGAGAAATATCACAAATGGAGGCGCACTCAAACACAGTAATAAAATGTGTGGATTTACTGACGCAAATTACATGAACACACACACACAATCACAAGTAATACATAAATATGGAATATGGATGATGAGTCTGGAGATCGTCAGCCTCTTCTTCCACGACCTCCAACTCTCCTTCAACTGGGCAGGAAGACAGGAGTCTCACACTCTCACAGGAGGGCCTCTTCACCACGTCGGCACCTCTTCTTCACTGTCCTGCCATCCATACACACTGTCCTCTCTGACAGTCCTGGACACAAGCTGCCTTGCAGCCTACTCTACTATTAAGGTAATAAAGTCTTGCTGCCACATACACGAGTAAATATTGTGGCCTAACTAGCCTACTCATACAAGGGGTAATGGGAGGGAAAAATGATCTACCTTACACTCCTGGCTCACGACGCCTGTCCCTCGATGGTGTGAGGTTCCCACGCTTCCTTGGGTCGATCCTCGACGATCCAGGGCGTTCCACAGGTCCTCAGGTGTCGTGAAGCCTTCGCGTCGTCGCCGTTCCAATCCCTGAGATTCAGCTGCCCCAATCCTGGTTCATCGATGGGCGCTGAGCTAATCACTATTTTTTCCCCACACTCGCCTCTCCCACAGGGCGTCGCTCCTTGTCCTAGGCACTGTGTCGTCCTTCCAAGATTCTCAGTGGATATGACCCCAGTCACAGCAGCTTGCTCGCCCACCTTCCAGACCTCAACGTCCAGCCAGCGGCGCCGCCCAGCGTCGTCGCCGACCGTTTTCCAAGTTCGGCACTTCTCTGCTCACTGAACTTGGTTCCTCTTTGGCTCCCCAGAAGCGCAGGGTCTCCAATGACTGTGAGGGGCAGCGAAGGCCAGCTCAATCCACTGAACAAGGCTTGCAGAGCCTCCAATCTTTGAGAGCAGACCGAGGCGCGTCCTGTCGCTTCCACGGTCAGTACAACTCTGACGTTGGCGCCGCCCGGGGCACTCGGTGACGTCATGGCGGGCCCTGATTTGTCGCCCGCGACCTACGTCGGCCAATCCGCGATCGACTAATGTCCCTTCCAAAAGGTCACATCTGCCGTAGGGGATACTGTTTCATTTTATAACAGGGCGCCAATTTTCCTTTATTTACAACTTATAATATAACTTCCATGCCTTAACTGGCAGCCGGTCTGGTCGCCACATATATCATTAGACTCCCTGAACCTCAGAGAATCAGTAGGGAGAGCTGATATGACTCTTTAAGCCGGCAAATGAAAGAAATAGGAGAGGGCACCGTAACAAAGGTTGCAGTATTAATGAACCTTCACAGCTTAATGTCTGACATTCCAATAAAGAGAGTTTATAGCGACAATGTGCGCGGGTAATTACAAGGAGGAAGTGGTAAGCCAGAATGACTGTAGTGCACTCGAAGGGGACACGAGACCAAGGACATATTGGAGTGAAGGAACGGTGCCCAACCAGCCAACACCATCGGGGGATCGAACACCAGCCCTGCAGAAAGGAAATTCACCCAAGTGAATCATAGACATAAATGAAGAACTTGTCAGCTTCAAGAATAGTAAACAAAAGGTGGAGGCAGACCCCATACACAGCTTCAAGTGGTGGAGGCAGACCCCATACACAGCTTCATGTGGTGGAGGCAGACCCCATACACAGCTTCATGTGGTGGGGCAGACCCCATACACAGCTTCATGTGGTGGAGGCAGACTCCATACACAGCTTCATGTGGTGGGGCAGACCCCATACACAGCTTCATGTGGTGGAGGCAGACCCCATACACAGCTTCATGTGGTGGGGGCAGACCCCATACACAGCTTCATGTGGTGGAGGCAGACTCCATACACAGCTTCATGTGGTGGGGGCAGACCCCATACACAGCTTCAAGTGGTGGAGGCAGACTCCATGTACAGCTTCATGTGGTGGGGGCAGACTCCATATACAGCTTCATGTGGTGGGGGCAGACCCCATACACAGCTTCATGTGGTGAGGGCAGACCCCATACACAGCTTCATGTGGTGGAGGCAGACCCCATACACAGCTTCATGTGGTGGGGCAGACTCCAT
This sequence comes from Procambarus clarkii, assembly GCF_040958095.1. Taxonomy (NCBI): domain Eukaryota; kingdom Metazoa; phylum Arthropoda; class Malacostraca; order Decapoda; family Cambaridae; genus Procambarus; species Procambarus clarkii. Next base: position 16,585,800 of record NC_091165.1, read on the forward strand.
ACACAGCTTCATGTGGTTGGACAGACCCCATACACAGCTTCATGTGGTGGAGGCAGACCCCATACACAGCTTCATGTGGTGGGGCAGACCCCATACACAGCTTCATGTGGTTGGGGCAGACCCCATACACAGCTTCATGTGGTTGGGGCAGACCCCATACACAGCTTCATGTGGAGGGGGCAGACCCCATACACAGCTTCATGTGGTGGGGGCAGACCCCATACACAGCTTCATGTGGTGGAGGCAGACCCTATACACAGCTTCATGTGATGCAGGCAGACTCCATATACAGCTTCATGTGGTGGAGGCAGACTCCATACACAGCTTCATGTGGTGGAGGCAGACTCCATACACAGCTTCGTGTGGTGGAGGCAGACCCCATACACAGCTTCGTGTGGTGGAGGCAGACCCCATACACAGCTTCATGTGGTGGAGGCAGACCCCATACCCAGCTTCATGTGGTGGAGGCAGACCCCATACACAGCTTCACGTGGTGGAGGCAGACCCCATACACAGCTTCATGTGATGCAGGCAGACTCCATATACAGCTTCATGTGGTGGAGGCAGACTCCATATACAGCTTTATGTGGTGGAGGCAGACTCCATACACAGCTTCGTGTGGTGGAGGCAGACTCCATACACAGCTTCATGTGGTGGGGGCAGACCCCATACACAGCTTCATGTGGTGGGGGCAGACCCCATACACAGCTTCATGTGGTGGGGGCAGACCCCATACACAGCTTCATGTGGTGGGGGCAGACCCCATACACAGCTTCGTGTGGTGGAGGCAGACTCCATACACAGCTTCATGTGGTGGGGGCAGACCCCATACACAGCTTCATGTGGTGGGGGCAGACCCCATACACAGCTTCATGTGGTGGGGGCAGACCCCATACACAGCTTCATGTGGTGGAGGCAGACCCCATACACAGCTTCATGTGGTGGGGCAGACTCCATACACAGCTTCATGTGGTTGGGGCAGACCCCATACACAGCTTCATGTGGTTGGGGCAGACCCCATACACAGCTTCATGTGGTGGGGGCAGACCCCATACACAGCTTCATGTGGTGGGGGCAGACCCCATACACAGCTTCATGTGGTGGGGGCAGACCCCATACACAGCTTCATGTGGTGGAGGCAGACTCCATACACAGCTTCATGTGGTGGGGGCAGACCCCATACACAGCTTCATGTGGTGGGGGCAGACCCCATACACAGCTTCATGTGGTTGGGGCAGACCCCATACACAGCTTCATGTGATGCAGGCAGACTCCATATACAGCTTCATGTGGTGGAGGCAGACTCCATATACAGCTTTATGTGGTGGAGGCAGACTCCATACACAGCTTCGTGTGGTGGAGGCAGACTCCATACACAGCTTCATGTGGTGGGGGCAGACCCCATACACAGCTTCATGTGGTGGGGGCAGACCCCATACACAGCTTCATGTGGTGGGGGCAGACCCCATACACAGCTTCATGTGGTGGGGGCAGACCCCATACACAGCTTCATGTGGTGGAGGCAGACCCCATACACAACTTCATGTGGTGGGGGCAGACCCCATACACAGCTTCATGCGGTGGAGGCAGACCCCATACACAGCTTCATGTGGGGAGGGTCAGACTCCATACACAGCTTCATGTGGTTGGGGCAGACCCCATACACAGCTTCATGTGGTTGGGGCAGACCCCATACACAGCTTCATGTGGTGGGGGCAGACCCCATACACAGCTTCATGTGGTGGGGGCAGACCCCATACACAGCTTCATGTGGTGGGGGCAGACCCCATACACAGCTTCATGTGGTGGAGGCAGACTCCATACACAGCTTCATGTGGTGGGGGCAGACCCCATACACAGCTTCATGTGGTGGGGGCAGACCCCATACACAGCTTCATGTGGTTGGGGCAGACCCCATACACAGCTTCATGTGGTTGGGGCAGACCCCATACACAGCTTCATGTGGTGGAGGCAGACTCCATACACAGCTTCATGTGGTGGGGGCAGACCCCATACACAGCTTCATGTGGTGGGGGCAGACCCCATACACAGCTTCATGTGGTGGGGGCAGACCCCATACACAGCTTCATGTGGTTGGGGCAGACCCCATACACAGCTTCATGTGGTTGGGGCAGACCCCATACACAGCTTCATGTGGTGCAGGCAGACCCTATACACAGCTTCATGTGATGCAGGCAGACTCCATATACAGCTTCATGTGGTGGAGGCAGACTCCATATACAGCTTCATGTGGTGGAGGCAGACTCCATACACAGCTTCGTGTGGTGGAGGCAGACCCCATACACAGCTTCGTGTGGTGGAGGCAGACCCCATACCCAGCTTCATGTGGTGGAGGCAGACCCCATACCCAGCTTCATGTGGTGGAGGCAGACCCCATACACAGCTTCATGTGGTGGAGGCAGACTCCATATACAGCTTCATGTGTTGGAGGCAGACTCCATATACAGCTTCATGTGTTGGAGGCAGACTCCATATACAGCTTCATGTGTTGGAGGCAGACTCCATATACAGCTTCATGTGGTGGGGGCAGACCCCATACACAGCTTCATGTGGTGGGGGCAGACTCCATTCACTGCTTCATGTGGTGGGGGCAGACTCCATTCACAGCTTCATGTGGTGGGGGCAGACTCCATTCACAGCTTCATGTGGTGGAGGCAGACTCCATACACAGCTTCATGTGGTAGTTTTCTGCGAGGAGTGCCGGACCAACTGGTCTGTGGTGGGTATGTGGGCCTGCGGGCCGCTCCAAGTAACAGCCTGGTGGACCAAGCTCTCTCAAGTCAAGCCTGGCTTCGGGCCGGGCTTGAGGAGTTGAATCCTCTCAGAACCCCATGCAGGTACAATCCAGGTTAACGTTAACTTAATTTTAATAAGGTAATTTACCTTTTAAAATATTGATGAACAAACCACAACTCAGAAGATGGGGAAGCGACGACGTTTCGGTCCGTCCTGGACCATTATCAAATTTCGGTCCAGGACGGACCGAAACGTCGTCGCTTCCCTATCAGCCACGTTATTGTGACACTTTACAATAGTGACTCTGATTTCCTCCACTTTGTTTACTAACGAGAATGAGAGTTGGAAGAATTTGGTTATTGCACATTTTAGTTATTATTTATGAATAGAGGACGAATCCTCTTAGTTAATTAGTTTAAATGTCAATAAGTTGTGGTTAATCTTATAAGCTTAACAGAGAACGAATCCCCATAGCAATATATTATTTGAAATATTTATTACGTAGTTAATTATATTATATTAAAAGTGAGAAATATTTCTTACAGAAGTGTGAAATTGTCTTAGGACATGAGAGCAAACGATGGCAAACAATTGTGAGATGCTAATGATGGTAGGAAGCTAGAAGTAGCTCAATATGTATGCGCCTCTGAATGGCATCACATTGACTCGGTTTCTCTGAACAGCTTTTTAATTATTTGGAGACGTCGCCCAGATGCTGGTGTTATCCCTGACAGACTTTCCCGTCTCCGGCGTGCACGCCCCAGCCTTCCTAAGTGTGCACTGGGTGACTCGTCAGCGCGCGGCTGTCACAACACTAAACATAGAACGACCTCCTACACCACCTGCACAACCTAGGTGGAATTTAAAAAAGGCCAATTGGAATATATACCAAGAGGAACTTGAAAAATGGTATGCAACATACACGCCACCTGAGGATTTGAACATACACGAGACTAATCTGCAGGAAGTCATTGCAGCTGCTACAAACAAAGCTATTCCAATCATTATCCCAGGAAACACAAAACGAAAGAACTATTGGTTCTATAGTAATGAAGTCAAAGAACAGAACCACAGACTTAACATCTTCAGAAAACATCTAAAGAGAAACCCCACACCAGAAGGAAGAACTCTGCTAAGAGCGGTGATATCTGAAGCATGACGAGTTTCTAGAGAAGTAAAAGAGGCAAGATGGTTTGAGTGGTGTCAAACTCTAAATGAACATAGTAGTCTTGGCAAGATATGGGGTCAGATTAAAACCATATCAGGTCGACCAGCCCGACCACAGGCATGTATTCGATCATTGCAGGAGGCTGAGAGACTTGCTCTCCAATTTGCAGAAAGAACAGCTTCATATCAGCGTCCTGCAATGGTCCGAAGGCAGCAAGAACAATTAAAACAAAATAGGTTGACAGTCATTCATGAGAGCATAGCTATAAATGACGAATGTGATTGTCCCTTCACCAAACAAGAACTAATCAGAGCCAAAAAAGATGGTAAGGACACTGCACCAGGTGCTGATAACATTACATACTCAATGGTCGCACATGCAGGTCCTGCTGGAGAACAAGGAATATTGGACGTCATCAGTGCATCTTGGCAGCAAGGCAAACTACCGACCTCTTGGAAGAAAGCAGACATCATACCGATTCTTAAGCCGAAAGAACTTGGCAATTACAGACCCATTTAATTAACATCACGCCTTAGTAAAACTGCAGAACGGATGGTCTTAAATAGGCTACTGTGGAAGACTGGAGACCTGCATAAACACACATTTGGCTTCACTAGAGGAGTAGGTACTGCCAACTGCATAGCAACATTTGTAGGAACAGTTAACTCAGGTCCAGCTATAATTATCTTCCTTGATCTTGAAAAAGCATTCGAACTTGCAAGTCCGCAAGTAATTTTATACACCTTAGTTAAAAAAGGTGTAAAGGGAAATATGCTAGCATGGATTCAAGAGTACCTAAGTCACAGGTATGCCAGAGTAAAGTTGCAAGGACATGTGTCGGACTACCACTTGCATGAGAATGGGATTCCACAAGGAGGAGTCCTCAGTCCTAGTCTTTTTAACATCCTTATGGAAAATATTGTTACCATGACATTTACAGGAGTTAAATTGCTAAGATATGCTGATGATATAGCAATAGTCATTACAGGTCCTTCACTTCTAAATAAAGCACAAGGTGCATTAGATAAAGTAATATCTGAATGCAGCGTTTTAGGGCTAAAAATATCTGCACAGAAGTCTAAAGCAATGAGACTAGGCGGCAACACTCCAGACAGGCACCTACACATTCAAGACATTAACCTTCAGTGGGTTACACAATATCAATATCTCGGAGTGTGGATAGATTCTAAAATGACATTCAACAAGCAAATTCAATATATGAAGGAGAAAGCAAAATCACGACTGAATATAATGAGAGCAATCACAGGGCCCCGTCTAGGAGCGGGACACAAAGTGTTAAGAATGTTTTACATACACGCCGTTCGTTCCCTAGTTGATTATGCAGCACCTGCCTTACTCACTCTTTCTCCTGGTCAGTGGGCAAACGTTGAGGTTATTCAAAACGATGCATTGCGAATCATAACAGGAGCTCCCAGATGGACTAAAATACTGAACCTAAGACTAGAAACCAACCTAACGTCGATTGAAATAAGGGTAAAAGGGATTGCTGCGGGCATGCTGACCAAGATATTGACTAGACCTAGAATCAGTTCACTTAAAAATATAATCACTGGAGCACTAACTCTGGACAGAAGAGCCTCCACTAGCAACAGGTGGACCCATTGTGCGATAAACACTATCAATACATTCGATATAACAAGCACAGTCACTGAGAGGGGTGTCGACGAAATACATGCAGAGTTTGTTATGCAGTCCCCTTGGGAATCTTCACCAGCAGACTTCAAGATTATGTTTCTTGAAGGAAAAAAGAACCAGACAAATTCTCATCTGTTACGTAACATTGCACAGATACATATAGAAGCAAACTTGGCATCCAACAGCTTCACCTACTTCACAGATGGATCAGTAGACCAGCAGGGACAAGAAACCGGAGCTGCAGTTAAAGCAGGAAACTCTGTAAATAGTTGGAGACTCTCAAATGGGTGTTCGACTTTACAAACAGAGATGCTAGCCATGCAAATGGTTTTGGAACATGCTCTTGCTGAACACCGACATGTTATGATACATACAGATTCGAGAACCGCCATTGAAACCTTGCAACAAGAACACATATGTGATAACATTCATCTGATCACAAATGTCATATCATTAATGCAAACACTCAAACGACAAGGCCGTCGGGTACCTATCAACTAGGTGCCAAGTCATGTGGGAATAATAGGAAATGACATTGCAGACGAAGCTGCAAAACTTGCAACTAAGAGAAGAAATGTAGACATTTACATACCACAGAGTCTATCACAGATTAAGAAATTAATTAGAAACAGAGCAATGCAAAAGATGTACGGTGACCACAACACAGCAGTCGCAACATCAGGATCTGCGGGTTGGTACAAGAATTCAACCAACTACAAACCACTTAGTTTGATGAAAGGGAGCAGTAGAACAACAGAAGTACACTTACATCGCATCAGGCTTGGATACCCATGTGCATGGGAAATAGGCTTACAGGTTCCGGAAGATGAGAGGAAATGTCAACACTGTGGAGAAATGCCCGACAGAACACTGGAACATTATCTAACACAGTGCACAGTTACAAACCCATTAAGATTTCAACTTGGATTCAACAGAGCAGAAGTTGTTAAACACATATGGCAAAATCTTACTGAAGCGACCATACGAGTCATACTCATGCACCACCCAAGTAGAACAGAAACAAGCAACACTTAGTGGGCCAGCCAGAGGCTTAGGGCCCGGCGCAGGAATATCCCTAAAAAAAAAAAAAAAAACCTGGCTAGACTAAAATGTTTCAGTTTCAGTTTTCTCACCCCAATTCTCGTGCTACGTCGTTCCTTTTAGTATCATTGTGTTCGCAATAGAATTCCCTACAGGGGTATATGCATATAAGGTCCAAACGCCCGGCGTGACTCCCCCGCAGCAAAGCCGAAAGTCGGCCAAGCGTTACCCGTGAGCGAGCATCAATTGTCACACCCGCAACCTAATGTGTATACTTTTTAAGTTTGATAACATCAATTTTCGTGTTACGTCGTTCATTTTGGTATCAATTTATTCACAATATAAAGGCGCGCATTTTGAAAACTAGTCCCATATTAATAGAACAATAAATGGAATTTTAACATATTTAAATTTTCGACGATCGTCATCACATAAGTATTTATAATCTTTCCAGTGTTCTGACATTCATTTTCAATCCCCGTCGTTCATTTTGATATCAGATTGTTTGCAATCTAGAGGCGCGCATTTTAAAACACGTCGCACAATGATCGGATAAAAAGGGTAAAAAGAACGCGACCTGCGTCCCTGGCGAACATACGTGAGGAAAATTACAGACGCATAATTTGTCCCAGTTGTGCGAAAGTGTTGAGAGCGAAGATTGCACAAAGGATGGAATAAAGCGGAAGTGTATAAACCGATAGCACTAACATCACACACACAAATCTTTGAAAGAGTGTTAAGAAATTACACGACAAAATATATGGAATCACAGCGTGCACATAACCCTGGACAACATGGGTTCAGAACAGGGCGCTCCTACCTCTCACAGTTGCTAGACCACTGTGACATGGTCTTACATGTCATAGAAGACGAGCAAAACATGATGTAATATGCTCAGATTTCGCACAAGCTTTCCACAAGTGTGACCATGATGTTATTGCACACAAAGTGCACAATAATGGAGTCACTGGCAAAGTAAGATCTTTAACTTCTCAGCCAACTGAACCCAGAACAGAACAAAGTATAATTTGGATCATCCACCATGAAACGCTCAGTCCCCCGGGGTACTGTGCTTACTCCATTCCACCCCGGGAAACTGAGCTCAGTCCCCCGGGGTACTGTGCTTACTCCACTGTTTGTTCCCGTCCTTATATCGAACAAAGTCTAGGACACAAATTATTGCTCCGTGTCACTGTTACAGATGACACCAGGATTTGGTGTCATGACCGTAGACAACATATAGAGGAAACAGCAAAGCTGTAAACTGACGTAAATCAAGTCTATCAATGGGCCACAGCAAATATGTGTAATGAAGAAATGTTCCAGCTCCTGCACTATGGAAAAAAACACGAAAATATCGAAACACAGTCTCATTATAGTGTGATAAAACAATTTAAAATATTTGGGAGTAATAATGTCGGAAGACCTTGCTTTAAAGGAACACCGTAAAGTAGCCGTCACAACTGCAGGAAACATGAGTGGTTGTATAACAAGAAGCTTTCGGACAAGAGATGCCATACTAATGATACTCTTCAAGACACTAGTGCTTTCTAGAGTGTAAAGGAGGAAATGTATATGTTTATCTCACAGAATGTTCGGTAATACGTTTATTGGTTGTGATGGGTGTCTATGTATGTATTAACACGATGTACTGAACTGGGTGAGAATAGCTTGAGCTACCTCATCCCTTTGTGTGTATTTTACCTCAATAAACTTATTTCAGTTTCAATTTCTAGAGTGGAATATTGCTGTACATTAACACCTTCACTCATAGCCGCAGAAATTGCCGACCTGGAGGAACGTACAGGGAACTTTTACCGTCCAAATTCACTCAACAAAACATCTAAATTATTGGGACCGACCGCTGGTAATTCTTAAATTTGTCTCCCACTGAGAGCAGGCGAAAGAGATACATAATAAGCTACATCTGGATAATATTAGAGGGACTGGTGACATAGTTGAACACGGAGATAACTCTGCATGCTACAGGAGGCATCTTATCTTGAGATGATTTCGGGGCTTTAGTGTCCCCGCGGCCCAGTCCTCGACCAGGCCTCCATCCCCAGGAAGCAGCCCGTGACAGCTGACTAACACCCAGGTACCTAGTTTACTGCTAGGTAACAGGGGCATAGGGTGAAAGAAACTCTGCCCATTGTTTCTCGCCGGCGCCTGGGATCGAACCCAGGACCACAGGATCACAAGTCCAGCGTGCTGTCTGCTCGGCCGACCGGCTCCCCTCGTGGCTATCTTACACGGCATGGCAACATGTGCAATATACCCCCGATGAAAAAAACAGAGGTGCAACAGGCACGCTGACAGACAATTCCACCAACTTCAAGGCCCCGACACGCTACAACACTCTCCCTCTAATTATAAGGGACATAACTGGGCGATCTCTCACGATGTTCAAAGGAGAACTCGATAAGCACTTCCAAAAGATACTTGATCAACCAGGCTGTGATTCAGCTGCATCTAAGTTGGAGCCAGGGAGCTAAGCTCTGCCCATTCAGATTAACACAAAGACAAGGCAGTTGTTCATTATTGTGTGAGCTCATTGTTGTGAGCTGTGGCGGTAAACCTTGAGAGATCAAGGCGTACCAGCACAGTTGGTACCCCTAATTCTATGATTACCAGGTCATGGTATATATATATACTGTGACCTGCTCATCACTCATATATGATGTTGATTATAATGATACAATGACACAGGTCATTAAATGCAGTCGACAAGACCAGAGTTTTAGGCCCAAGAGGCGACTTAGCACATTGAAGGTGAGAGTTACCAGAAGACCGGGCCGCGGGGACGTTGAGCCCAGAAATCCTGGCCAGGTAAGGTACCGTAGCGTCGAGATATCCGGCGTTGCGAGTCTTTGTCATCATAGACTCAACTTTGTTCACTTATAAATTAAAACAATTTACGAGAATATAAGTTAGCCCCGGCGGCTGAGCGGACAGAACACTGGACGCGTGATCCTGTGGTCCCAGGTTCGATCCCGGGCGCCGGCGAGAAACAATGGACAGAGTTTTTTCACCCTGATGCTCCTGTTACCTAGCAGTAAATAGGTATCTGGGAGTTAGTCAGCTGTTACGGGCTGCTTCCTGGGGGTGGAGGCATAGTCGAGGACCGGGCCGCGGGGACACTAAGCCCCGAAATCATCACAAGATAACCTCAAGAAGATAGCCACGAGGGGTATTCGAACCTGCTACATTAGGTACTCCCAAGCGCGCGGACACTTAAACCACTGGACCACGATATGCTACACAAGCAATGTAACCTGTGCTTGGGAGCACCCACTGTGCAGGTTCGAATCTTCCTCATGGCTCCTACTGATGTTCTCCCTCATACATCACGTTAGTGTGATTTCATTGTGATATCTCATTGTTTTCATTGTTTCATTGTGCAACCCTTCACGACACCACTATAGTTACCCTGTAACACACCACTATAGTTACCCTGTAACACACCACTATAGTTACCCTGTAACACACCACTATAGTTACCCTGTAACACACCACTATAGTTACCCTGTAACACACCACTATAGTTACCCTGTAACACACCACTATAGTTACCCTGTAACACACCACTATTGTTACCCTGTAACACACCACTATAGTTACAGTGTGATGTGCCGCACCCCCCCCAACTTCACGCGGAGAGTACTAGAGGGACTGGTCCCAAACCTGCACACAGAAATAACACCACATGAGACCAGAAGGCATGGCAGGATGTGCAGAGCAGAGGTGCAACAGGTACTCTGAGAGAGAACTCTATCAACATCAGAGGCCCGAGACTGTTCAACACACTTCCACTACACATATCTTGAGGTTATCTTGAGATGATTTCGGGGCTTTAGTGTCCCCACGGCCCGGTCCTCGACCAGGCCTCCACCCCCAGGAAGCAGCCCGTGACAGCTGACTAACACCCAGGTACCTATTTTACTGCTAGGTAACAGGGGCATAGGGTGAAAGAAACTCTGCCCATTGTTTCTCTCCGGCGCCCGGGATCGAACCCGGGACCACAGGATCACAAGTCCAGCGTGCTGTTCGCTCGGCCGACCGACATAAAGGACATAACTGGCCGACCCCACCCAGTGTTCAAGAGAGAACTTGACAAACACCTTCAAAGGATACCTGATCAACCAGGCTGTGATTCATACATCAGGATGCCAGCAGCCGCGTCCAACAGGCTGGTTAACCAGTCCAGCAACGAGAAGGCCTGGTCGAATACCGGGCCGCGTGGACGCTGAGCCCCGTAATCATCGCACGGTAACCACAAGGTATCACTCATTTATGCCAACGATCCAATTCCTTTGTCTGTGAGCCGTGCCCTGATCCAGTTGACCATGTTACCTCCTGCGCCGTGTGTCTGGAGCTGCCCACCAGCCTGGCCTCGCCGGTGACCTTGCTGGGGTCCAGATATACCATTATCTTCACCATAATTATATTATTGTTGTCGGCTGTCTCAAATACGCCTGAATTAAAAACAACATATTACATTTATGAGGCAATAACCAACCCTTGTAAACTCGTGCTTAGAGTCTTCTGTTTTTAAACAAAAATTTGTGTGTGTGATTGAGTCTGCAGTTATTGCTGCTAGGAACTTTTCCCACTGTCCATGTCAAGTTTATTTGATCATTCAAGTGTTCGCAAACAAAGAGTTCTACTGCACTTCTTGGCGAGCGAGAGCACGTGAGCGAGCCTCTCCATGCCGGAGGTCGACCACACGTGTCGGGTCCTAGTAGGCATCCATCAGTCTCAGGCGACTACGGAGTTGTACCCTGGTTGTCGGTCTGGAGTGGCCTCATCAGGGCACAAAGACGGGCTAGGTTGATACGGGGGAGAAGCTGTTACCCATGCAGCAGGTCACCCCCCCCCCCTCTCTACGGCGTCGAAAGTCTCCAACAGAAAGGCAGTAGTCCTAACAAGTATTGTTATAACCAAGAGGAGCTGTCGGTTGATGTGAAGTAGGCCTGCTTCACAGGTCGAGTCTTAGGAGGTGTCTGCTGCCATTCAGTGCATGGCATTTGTATAGTCCTACCAAGGGGGGGATGTGGTCGATGATTCCCCCTTCCTTATACACCTGAAAAGTCGTTTCTGACTTTTATATTGCACTGCATTCCTTAAACAAAACAAAAAAAATCACATTCTCTTTAAATCAGCATTCCAGTATGTTGATTGTATTTAATATTTACTGTTTGTGAATGCAGAATCGAGCTGTTAGTTCTTGGACCCCGGCATTCTGTGTGTGTGTGTGTGTGTGTGTGTGTGTGTGTGTGTGTGTGTGTGTGTGTGTGTGTGTGTGTGTGTGTGTGTGTGTGTGTATGTGTGGGGGGGGGGGGGGGGCGGTCGTTCGTGTTGCTAAACAATGTAAAATTATTTCGACTGGAATGGACAAGTTGGTGAGTGTCGCTGGCAGTCCGACGTATCCTTGTGTCGACGGGGCAAAATATATATTAATTCTGTTTTGTTTTTTTCCAGGTGAGCTCTTGAGAACAAGAGAGGCATACGAGTCATCGCGTCCAGTGGTGAGCTATTTTTTGTCTATATTCACCTGTGTGATTAATTCAGGATTTAATCTGCATCTATTTAATATTAATACGATAGATTGTTTTGTCTCGCTGATCAACATGAATGATAGTCTATCGTAACATAGACTAACATTCTCACTAGTTTATCGTAACATATGCTAGTGAGTTTGTTACTCTACCATTGGCTAGTGTTAGTATATCATAACATAGACTAGCGTGATAGTAATCACAACATAGTCTATTGTGATTGTTATTTTTCACAACATAGGTTGTTGCAATTGTTAGCTATCACAACATACACTAATGTGATTGTTATCTATCACAACATAGGCTACTGTAAATGTTAGTCAATCATTGATCTAATCTCTCCTCTTGTATTTATTGAGCCATTTGACTGAATGATCATTTGTTGCCGCCGGTGGCGGCTAGTTTACATCCCATCCTCATCCTGTGAGCGGTAGCGCAAAAAGGATTACCGAGGGCACAAACGGTCTTTATCAGACCTCAACGGTGATTATTACATTAACAATTTCATTTATCCTTCACATAATTGTAATATCAGCTAGTTACAGAGAATGCTCTGTTTCAAGAGCTATATATTTACAGCTAATCATTATGCATTAATGGTGCGTCTTGTAGCTAATACATAATTGTTCGAGCTATGTATTAGCTTTATGTATTACATATTATGTATTACATTAAATTATGTATTACAGGGTCATATGGATATATGTTACAGGGAGGGAGGGAGTTATAAGGGAAAAGCGCCAAGCCATTACGACTATATAGCACATGGAAGGGGTCGGGATAAGGATTTGGGATGGGACGGGGGGAAGGAAGGAATGGTTCACATCCACTTGGATGGTCGGGGATTGAACGCCGACATGCGTGAAGCGAGACTGTCGCTCTACCATACAGCCCAAGTAGTTGGGGAGCTGCTGTTTGTTGTTATTAGTCTTCAAAACACACTACTTGCTTCTTAATCTCATTTGTCGTTTATCCACTGGAAGTGAAATATGGACACAGTGCAAGGATTTCAGGCACTTTATCCTTAGTAATAAGATGATTTACCATATCATACAGCATGAGTTTGGATTTATCTCTAAATGGCTCAATTTTACTACAGTCCAAGATATAATGCTCAAGTGTGTCCCTGTCTTTGTCCACACAATTTACACTTTATTTCATCTAGATCCCTATACAAGCCGACCTGCCAGAGACACTTGTAGCCAAGTGGTATTCAAGCTGTGGCAACATCTGTTAATCTACTGACTTTGTTACTTTCCCCATACACATGTTTTACTTGACACATTTCACTGTGATAAACAAGCGACTTCAGTTTGCACTGAAAAGTTTCAGTTTGCTTTCTTCAAATTCATCCAAGAGTTCTCGTCTAATGACACTTTTAAGGGACCTATTTGATAACTCAAGATTCCGTTCAACATTGTATTTATTTACTGCAACTTTAGCAAGGGCGTCAACTTTATCATGTTCCTGCAGGCCAATGTCAGAAGGAATCACAGCATTTGTATATTTACCCTCTTGTTAAGTATGCTTATATATCTATGTCTGGCTTCTGAGACAAGCACGTTGTGGGAAAAAGTGTCGGGATTGATATGAGAGGAGAACTACTTGGGACTTGTACTGTACTAAATTAAAAATTACTATATGCAAAATTAATTCAACTAAAGTCTCTAGCTAGGGTCGTAAATCCTAGCTCCTCTTTTCCTAATGACAGACTGTGGGCTGTAAGGGGCAGGTGGAGTCCCTAAGGATGAATGGAGAAGTTGATTGAAGATCCACAATCCACCTGCACACAAGTTTCTTAAATCAACTTGTATTGTTAATACAAGGATAAGATTTAATAATTCAGTATAAACTTAGTTATCTTTAATTTATAATATAAGTAAGCAATTGCTAACTTAATGTATATTATCAATTATATACAAATATATTCAGTTTATATGAAGAGATTCAATCAAGCTTGACTGGAGTTTTCTTAGACAAGGGACACTCATGAGGCTATGAATCTCACGAGTGTCTGGTTACTGAAAAGAGATTCAGTTGAAAACTTACTGAAATATAAGGCATTGCCTCACCATTGTAACGACAAACAGACTTATTGGATATATTAAAGTTATACAAGTATACAATTGGCCAATTAATACACCAAATAACATTCAATATACTTATGACTGAGTGCCGAGTGCCGTTTGACAAGTGGACAGACTGATAACTCTCTTGTAGAGTTCAAACACTATATTTTATTTCACAGCTTTGCTGTTTAATATTCTGGTAGCGTTGCTAATTATGTCCTTAATTGCGTTTGCAGTAGGTTATGATGATGGTGAAGGTGGAGACGGCGTCACAGGTGGGTGAGCTCCACTCTACACTCTTGTTTAGATAATGTACATGAATTTTTCCTTGTAGATATTGTCCAGGTACTCCTCCAGTTCTTGAGAGTAATCACTGGTGATATAGATATGGTATTATGGTGTCCATTACAAATTAATGTTCGTAAGGTACCGTATTACTTGTTCACTGTTTTGTAAACACAGGCGTTCTGGCCCTTGGCTGTGGTGGGCGCTTTTTTTTTTTTTTTTTTTTTTTTTGAGATATATACAAGAGTTGTTACATTCTTGTACAGCCACTAGTACGCGTAGCGTTTCGGGCAGGTCCTTAATCCTATGGTCCCTGGAATACGATCCCCTGCCGCGAAGAATCGTTTTTTCATCCAAGTACACATTTTAATGTTGCGTTAAACAGAGTCTACAGTTAAGGAATTGCGCCCAGTAAATCCTCCCCGGCCAGGATACGAACCCATGACATAGCGCTCGCGGAACGCCAGGCGAGTGTCTTACCACTACACCACGGAGACTGTATAAGTCTCCTGTATTCTCTCCCAGCTGTCGTTTTCCCATGCTCCCTGAGCATGGTAGCCTTCAATGAATATTGATTATTTGTATTGTCTAGACATGTGATTGAGATGTGATAATAAAATAATTAGATATAGGATTTAAAGATTATAAGTAGTACTTGCTAGTACTACTGATTCTTATTAAGGATTTGATTTAATCCGTACCGGAAATCGATTGAATGCTCCAATAGATTTTTAATTAGGATATTTTTCTCGATGCTTCTAGATCTTTGAGAAATCATGCACAAAGTCAAGTAGGCACCTATAGGGCCCTAAGGCGTACGTGAGCATAATGGCATTGCCATCTAGGATCCATTTGTGGGATATAATGAATCTGTGGGGATTCTTAGATGATTTTGATATTTATTTTGATATAATTTAGAGATATAGAAATAATACGTTTTTAGATAATAATATTGATATAGTGGGTAAAATTTCCCACGCACGTTATTACATGATTGCAAACTATTTATTGCTCTTAGTGAGGAAAGCGTGGCTAAATACGAGTGGCTTTTCTTTGAATCCATTTAGACTCGCTGGTTCCTTTGCGTGTGTGTTCTAGCAGTTTAACTGACACAATGTTGCTTTTGTTATCACGCAGAAGCCTTAGTCCCATCATAAGATTGATTTCAAATATTCTCTCTTGAATGCTAGGTATATTTAATTCTTTCCGCATATTGAGAACTTTGGTAGTTATAGGACAGCCAAGTATAATTCTGGGTGCTTCATTTTGCATTTTTTCCAGTCTATCAATACTTTTGCCATTTTGCAGGACTAAAGCTGGTGCATGATAGTGTATCAGAGACCTTATATATGCTAAGTACATCATTTTTGCTATTCTAATATTAACACTGTATTTAGGGCTGTACTCCACTACAGTTCTGAAAGCTTCGAGTCTGTCTCTACAGAGTCAATTGATACGTTATCTATATTTAGTTTTCGTGGTCTACTTTTGCGATTACTAATTTGCCTGTTAAATACCTTAGTTTCAACAGCGTTGATTACAAGACCAAGGCTCTCACAAGCTGTATGTTTACAATTAAAGATTGTTTGCATTTCCTGGTGGGTTTTAGTATGTACAAGGATGTCATCTGCATAGCTGATAGTGATGTTTGCCGGACTAGTTGGGACTAGTAAGGCATTAATCAGAACATTAAACAAGGTAGGACTTAGTACTCCTCCTTGTGGGGTGCCTGGTTACATTACCCTCCCATTCATTTTGTGTCAGGACATTCATTCTCTCCCACGACGCTATAAGCTCGCCCAGAAAGTTTTAACATTCGAGGTGTTTTAAGGCTCTAATATGCTTTGCCTGTTTGTCTAGCAATTGATTTATGTTCTTTCAGTTTAGCGTCATCACAGTACTGGCTGTTCTTGACCTGCTTGTCGGTACGTCGTTTCGTGTGACTCACTATTTGTGATGGAGTCACAAGTTTTATTCACGAGGTCATCATAAAACTCGTGAACATTCTCAGGCTCATAATTATTACACCAATATTCAATGCAGTCTATAAAGAATTGTTCTTGCTCTTTGATAATGGCCAACAACCTGTTTCGCTCGTGTACTACCTTGTTTCACACCTGTACCTCAGCGTGGCCTTCCTGAACCTGAACTCCTCCCGCGTGTAGCCCTCGTTACAAGTCCTAACGAAGTCTGCCAGCATCACGAACAAGTCTGCCAGCTTCACGAACAAGTCTGCCAGCTTCCATGTGTTCCAACGAACCTCTCTGCAAGGAATGCTGGCCATACTCTATCCCTGTGGTATAACCTGACTGTTCTTCTTCCCTGTGGTATATCCTGACTGTTCTTCTTCCCTGGGGTATAACCAGTTATTCCCTCCTCCTGGGGTATTCCTTGACTGTTACCTGAATAACAGAGTAGGTTTTCTCTCATTTTTTCTTTAAACTTTAAAGATAGGAATTTATTTGGGTGAGGGGGGGGGAGGCAGGAGGCCGTGGAGGGAGAGGCAGGAGGCCGTGGAGGGAGAGGCAGGAGGACCATGGAGGGAGGGGCAGGAGGGCCGTGGAGGGAGAGGCAGGAGGGCCGTGGAGGGAGAGGCAGGAGGGCCGTGGAGGGAGAGGCAGGAGGGCCGTGGAGGGAGAGGCAGGAGGGCCGTGGAGGGAGAGGCAGGAGGGCCGTGGAGGGAGAGGCAGGAGGGCCGTGGAGGGAGAGGCAGGAGGACCGTGGAGGGAGAGGCAGGAGGGCCGTGGAGGGAGAGGCAGGAGGGCCGTGGAGGGAGAGGCAGGAGGGTCGTGGAGGGAGAGGCAGGAGGGCCGTGGAGGGAGAGGCAGGAGGGCCGTGGAGGGAGAGGCAGGAGGGCCGTGGAGGGAGAGGCAGGAGGGCCGTGGAGGGAGAGGCAGGAGGACCGTGGAGGGAGAGGCAGGAGGGCCGTGGAGGGAGAGGCAGGAGGGCCGTGGAGGGAGAGGCAGGAGGGCCGTGGAGGGAGAGGCAGGAGGGCCGTGGAGGGAGAGGCAGGAGGGCCGTGGAGGGAGAGGCAGGAGGGTCGTGGAGGGAGAGGCAAGAGGGCCGTGGAGGGAGAGGCAGGAGGGCCGTGGAGGGAGAGGCAGGAGGGCCGTGGAGGGAGAGGCAGGAGGGTCGTGGAGGGAGAGGCAGGAGGGCCGTGGAGGGAGAGGCAGGAGGGCCGTGGAGGGAGAGGCAGGAGGGCCGTGGAGGGAGAGGCAGGAGGACCGTGGAGGGAGAGGCAGGAGGGCCGTGGAGGGAGAGGCAGGAGGGCCGTGGAGGGAGAGGCAAGAGGGCCGTGGAGGGAGAGGCAGGAGGGCCGTGGAGGGAGAGGCAGGAGGGCCGTGGAAGGAGAGGCAGGAGGGCCGTGGAGGGAGAGGCAGGAGGGCCGTGGAGGGAGAGGCAGGAGGGCCGTGGAGGGAGAGGCAGGAGGGCCGTGGAGGGAGAGGCACAACTCTTCCAAAACGGACTAATTAAATTCATCCGGATATTGTGTTATTCGTTGGTCTCAGTTTGGGCAGATTATTGAAATACAGCGTCCATCAGCGTCCATCAGCGTCCATCAGCGTCCTTCAGCGTCCATCAGCGTCCATCAGCGTCCATCAGCGTCCTTCAGCGTCCATCAGCGTCCATCAGCGTCCATCAGCGTCCTTCAGCGTCCATCAGCGTCCTTCAGCGTCCATCAGCGTCCATCAGCGTCCATCAGCGTCCATCAGCGTCCTTCAGCGTCCATCAGCGTCCATCAGCGTCCATCAGCGTCCTTCAGCGTCCATCAGCGTCCTTCAGCGTCCATCAGCGTCCATCAGCGTCCATCAGCGTCCTTCAGCGTCCATTAGCGTCCATCAGCGTCCATCAGCGTCCATCAGCGTCCATCAGCGTCCATCAGCGTCCTTCAGCGTCCATCAGCGTCCTTCAGCGTCCATCTGTGTCCATCAGCGTCCTTCAGCGTCCATCAGCGTCCATCAGCGTCCATCAGCGTCCTTCAGCGTCCATTAGCGTCCATCAGCGTCCATCAGCGTCCATCAGCGTCCATCAGCGTCCATCAGCGTCCTTCAGCGTCCATCAGCGTCCATTAGCGTCCTTCAGCGTCCATCAGCGTCCATTAGCGTCCTTCAGCGTCCATTAGCGTCCATCAGAGGTCCTTCAGCGTCGATCAGCGTCCATCAGTGTCCTTCAGCGTCCATCGGCGTCCTTCAGCGTCCATCAGTGTTCTTCAGCGTCCTTCAGCGTCCATCAGCGTCCTTCAGCGTCCTTCAGCGTCCTTCAGCGTCCATTAGCGTCCTTCAGCGTCCATCAGCGTCCATCAGCGTCCTTCAGCGTTCATCAGCGTCCTTTAGCTTCCATCAGCGTCCATCAGCGTCCTTCAGCGTCCATCAGCGTCCATCAGCGTCCATCATCGTCCTTCAGCGTCCATTAGCGTCCTTCAGCGTCCATCAGCGTCCATCAGCGTCCATCAGCGTCCTTTAGCGTCCTTTAGCGTCCATCATCGTCCTTCAGCGTCCATCAGCGTCCTTCAGCGTCCTTCAGCGTCCATCAGCGTCCATCAGCGTCCTTTAGCGTCCATCAGCGTCCATCAGCGTCCATCATCGTCCTTCAGCGTCCTTCAGCGTCCAACAGCGTCCATCAGCGTCCATCAGCGTCCTTCAGCGTCCATCAGCGTCCTTCAGCGTCCATCAGCGTCCTTCAGCGGTCCTTCAGCGGTCCTTCAGCGGTCCTTCAGCGTCCATCAGCGATCCTTCAGCGGTCCTTCAGCGGTCCTTCAGCGTCCTTCAGCGGTCCTTCAGCGTCCATCAGCGTCCTTCAGCGGTCCTTCAGCGTCCTTCAGCGTCCTTCAGCGATCCTTCAGCGGTCCTTCAGCGTCCTTCAGCGATCCTTCAGCGTCCATCAGCGTCCTCCAGCGGTCCTTCAGCGGTCCTTCAGCGTCCATCAGCGTCCTTCAGCGTCCTTCAGCGATCCTTCAGCGTCCATCAGCGTCCTCCAGCGGTCCTTCAGCGGTCCTTCAGCGGTCCTTCAGCGTCCATCAGCGTCCTCCAGCGGTCCTCCAGCGATCCTTCAGCGTCCATCAGCGTCCTCCAGCGGTCCTTCAGCGGTCCTTCAGCGTCCTCCAGCGTCCTCCAGCGGTCCTTCAGCGGTCCTTCAGCGTGCGGGGTTTAAGGTCAGAGTTATAACAAATGTCAGATGCCACGCAGCAATTTGTGAAATTTATATCACTCTGGTTTGATTGTTTTTTCTGTGGGACTGATGTCTGAATATCTCAGTAAGTAATGTGACGCAGGTGTGACGCAGGTGTGACGCAGGTGTGACGCAGGTGTGACGCAAGTGTGACGCAAGTGTGGAGAGCTAGTGGTAGCTGGGTAGCGAGCGGACACACACACACACACACACACACACACACACACACACACACACACACACACACACACACACACACACACACACACACACAGGGGACCAAAGAGCCAGAGCTCAACCCCCGCAAGCACAACTAGGTGAGTACACACACACACGCACACACACACACAACAGAATGTTATGTTTTGGAATGTGGAATAGGAGAACATAGACTCCACACAACCTATATATTATGTGAAAAATCTTTAAAGAATTCTGATAAAGAGATCTAGGGGTGGTTCTAGATAGAAAACTATCACCTGAGGACCACATAAAGAGGAGCGAGGAGCCTACGCCACGGTTTCTAATGTCAGAATTGCTTTTTAATACATTTATGGCGAAATACTAAAGAAATTGTTCACGACTTTTGTTAGGCCAAAGCTAGAATATGCAGCGGTTGTGTGGTGCCCATATCTTAAGAAGCACATCAACAAACTGGAAAAGGTGCAAAGACATGCTACTAAGTGGCTCCCAGAACTGAAGGGCAAGAGCTACGAGGAGATGTTAGAGGCATTAAATATGCCAAAACTAGAAGACAGAAGAAAAAGAGGTGATATGATCACTACGTACAAAATAACAACATGAATTGACAAAACTGATAGGTAAGATTTCCTGAGACCTGGAACTTCAAGAACAAAAGGTCATAGATTTAAACTAAACTAAGATGCCAAAGAAATATTTGAAAAATCACTTTCGCAAACAGAGTGGTAGACGGTTGGAACAAGTTAGGTGAGAAGGTGGTGGAGGCCAAGACCGTCAGTAGCTTCGAAGCGTTATATGACAAAGAGTGCTGGGAAGACGGGACACCACGAGCGTAGCTCTCACCCTGTAACTACACTTAGGTAATTACACGCAGCAGCAGCGGCGACGGCATCAGCAGCAGCGGCGACGGCATCAGCAGCGGCGGCGGCGGCGGCGGCGGCGGCGGCAGCAGCAGCAGCGGCAGCGGCAGCAGCAGCAGCGATCTTCATTGTGCGTTACAATGATGAAGATCGTGAGTAGTGAGGATGCTCACCTGGGTTCCTCATCAAGTGAGTGAGGGGGATAACTCACCTGACTAATACATGTCTTGATATATGTATATCAACACTACTCCCCCTCTTTTGTCTTCCAGCTCCTCCTCTAACTCCTCTTCCTCCTCCTACACGTGTAGAAAGCATACATGAAGGAATTACTGAGTATCTCTTCACAGGTTTGTGGCATCAGAAGCCCATATGTCCACTAGGACGCGGCCCGTAAGGTCGCGTCCTAGTGGACATATGGACATATAGACACCTCTCTACTCTCGTCCATGGAGAACGAGAGTAGTTCTCACTTGTTAGGACCAAAGAACAGCAGGATCAAGCTCCTGGACCCAATATGTTCCTCTATCACAATCCCACTAAGGCTCATAGAATAGGCTTGAGACACATAATTCGTTAAATTAATGAACTTTGCTAATTGGGTTCCTCTACAAGTTGCCAATCAAAGTGCGAGTGCAATAACCTTATTACAACGGTTCGTAACAATGTTGCTGTGCGCGTATTTGATTAGAGTAACGTAAATTAATAAGTAATAAGTTTTGGAATAAGTAACATAAATAAGAAATGAACACGGTTGTCTTCAAATATGTGAGTCGGATTTCTTTGCTGGATTTGGGTTTTATTCGTCCTTGAACCTTCCTTGTTGCGGTCACCAGCGGGCAGGTTGAGGAGGCGTGAAATGGTTCGCATCCTGGCCGTGCCCCCCTCCCTCCCTCCCTCCCTCCCTCCCTATCCTGCCGTCCCTCAGTTCATGTCCTAGCCGGGGGACTCCCTCACCTCTCTCGCCAGCCTCCCTACAGATCACATCCTGGCTGGGGACTTCCTCTCCCCAGGTTCCAGATCAGTGCCTGTGACCGATTCCAGTCATTTATTGTTTTTTTCTGATGATCGATTGACAAGTCTGTCCATTGTTGGCAGAAAGTTGAGGAGTCTTGGACGTGTAATGTTCTATAATTGGTCGTCCCTACACCAAACTGGTCAGAATTACATTTCACCTTTGTAAACACACATTAATGACACTATGTAAACATACACCTCGAACATTCTTGATGTAGGACAGACGTAAATCTGTGTATGTATTCATGTATGTAGGTTAGATTAGCATTTTATAAGCACTACAATCACCTGTGGTTGATTCTTCAATAAATCAGTAAGCTACATGTTTAACAGATCTCTAACCCTGTCCATGGAGAACAGAAGAAAATGTATGGTGTTTAGCACTGTAAATGTGTGGCCACGTCTGTGGTAGAAAAAAAACTGTGATGCTCATTCCAGTATGTTACTCTCTCCCTGGAACACCATCTTGGCTTCGGGTTAAGGGAAGGGTGTTGTGCTCCATCGCTCCGGAGATTCATCACCATAAGAAAGAGAGAATGAGTGTTCTCTCTCGAAGTGACGAGCCCTCTGGAAGGTGCTGCTGCTGCTCCGGGGCGCCGGACACCTTCCCTTGTATGATTCTTTCCGCTGGCAACGCTCAGCCGAGATACGTGAACATAATCCACAAGTCGGGACGGCTTTTTATTTTGTTTATTTATTTATATATACAAGAGTTGTTACATTCTTGTAGAGCCACTAGCACGCGTAGTGTTTCAGGCTGCTCTCATGTTTTGAAGACTCATGCATGATCTCTTCTATTGCAGCTCTCTTGTTTTATTGTTTATTTGGAGCCCGTGAATTCATTGTTAAGGTGCTGGAGAGTTATAATCATTTTAGTCAATAAGTTTATTATTTTAGCGTTCAGGTTCGGGGCATGATCTACGAGTATTTACAGTTATTACAGTGTTACAGAGAAGAGATTCCGATGTCTCTGAGGCAGCATCTTTATTACATCTTCCTAAGAAGTAAATTTATTAGAATATTTAAAACAGATACGTCACCTTTGTTGACATGGTGAGGACAGCAGAGCGAGGCATCCCTTTGTCTGGAAGGTTGTCAGGTTCCCGCTCATTGTTCTCCTGACGAGGCTTCTGTCGCGTTATTGTGTTCTCTGGGCCGTGTGACTTGTTCTTTCTGGCTCTGTAACTTGTTCTCGGTGGACAACTCTCTCCTCCATTCTGTACGCGGTTTTATTTAGTTTGACTTGTATTGCTTCATATTGAAGTACAGCTTTGTAGCTGTAATTTATATCCGTTTCACATGTTGGTTTTGCGCTGAGGCTTTTGTGTGGCGTACATACACACTTCACGTGGTGCTCGTGTCATCCACATAAGATGACAACGAGGCTGTTGTTTTCTGTCGGTCTGTCCGCCATGACTATGAGAATAATGACAGGAAGCATCAAGTGTAAGTCAGCTACCTCTTGGCCAGAGTTAAGTGCTTGAATGCAGTCACTGAGGAGCCTAGCAAGCATCCATGGTAACATGACGCATTAGGAAATATATCCTGAACGTGAACGTTTTACATCTGGGTCTTATTCACCTCAACATGACTTAGAGAGAGAGAGAGAGAGCATTCACGTAGTTGTGCTTGCGGGGGTTGAGACTTTTTGGTTCTTTGGTCCCGCCTCTCAACTATCAATCAACTGGTGTACAGATTTTGTAGCCTATTCTGTTCTGTAGCTCTCTCAAATCTACATTTGAAACTGTGTATTGAGTCTGCCTCGACCACATCACTGCCTAACTCATTCCATTTGTTAACTACTCTGACACTGAACAAATTCTTTCTAATGTGTCTGTGGCTCATTTGGGTACAACATTTCCACCTGTGTCCCCCTTGTCTGTGTTCCACTCATGCTAAATAGTCTGTCTGTGTCCACCCTGTCAATTCTTCTGAAAATTTTGTAGGTGGTTATCATGTCTCCCCTTACTCTTCTGTTTTCCAGGGACGTGAGGTTTAGCTCCCGTAGCCTTTCATAGTAGCTCATGCCTCTCAGTTCCGGGACTAGTCTGGTGGCATGCCTCTGAAACTTCTCTTTGTTTTGTGTTTAACTAGGTATGAACTCTAGGCTGGAGCTGCATGTTTCAGGATTGGTCTGACATAAGTGGTATACAGGGTCTTGAACGATTCCTTAAACTTTAGTTTCTAAAGGCAGTTCTTATGTTGACCAATCTAGCATATGCAACGGATGATATCCTTTTGATGTGGGCCTCTGGGAATAGGTTCGGTGTGATATCAACCCCAGATCTTTTTCTCTATTTGACTCCTGTAGGATTTCACCTCCCAGATGGTACCTTGTGTTCAACCTTCTGCTCCCTTCGCCTAATTTCATTACTTTACACTTCCTGAGTTGAACTTTAGTAGCCTTATTTTTAGACCATTCCTCCAGTTTGTCCAGGTCGTCCTGTAGTCTATGTCTATCTTCATCTGTCTTGAGTCTTCTCATAATATTTGCATCATCAGCAAATATTGAGAAGAATGAGTCTATACCCTCTGGAAGATCGTTTACATATATCAGAAAACGGATGGGTCCCAGTACAGTGTAACACTGTAAAAGTGTTTGGTTTAGTTTATTTAAAATATATATAGAATATGAGTCAGCGACAAGAATTTGAGAAGGCGCCAGTTTGTCCATCGGAGTTTCACACCTCTAAGAGTTAATGACCCCAAGTGACCTGAGGTCAGATCATGCGAATTTCACCTTACTTCTACTAATCTTATAATTGGAGCCTGGTAGCCTTCAAACATGCCGACATTTAAGGAGTGGCTTGGTAGAGAGCCGGAGGCTATCTACTTGTGGGCGGAGTTAGCTACTAGGTTCGCCAATATATACTCGGAGAACTATCGATTCGGGAGCATTAGGATTAACAAGACAGAAGACCAGGCAGCAGAGCAGGACGACAACAGCCGAGACAGGCTGTCGGTCGGACGGGGGTGAAGCTGCCTGACAGCTGCAGACTTCCCCCCCCCCCTCTATCCAGCAGACACTTGGTGAGTTGAACATTAAGGTGACTTGGTCGTGTTTTACAAGTGTTGTGTGATGATCAGGGGCAGTCAGTTGTAGTGTTCTCAGATTCTTGGAGGATGACTCACTTTACATATATATATCTTGAACATTGCTTAAATTATAATACTTAGTATGTGAAATATAATTGAATTTATTATTTAAATTGTCTTTGTTCCCTAGAGCTTTGAGTTGAGGTGAGAAAGCCTCTGGTTACTGGATTCATGATATTAATGAGTACATGTTTGGAGTTGATACATGGGGATAACATCTTTTGAGAATATTTTGATACAGACAAGTTCCATTCCTTGTCTTGTATGTAATGGTCTAGAATGGATGGTGGCAGCATTTCGTCTTCTACTATCTACTCTTCTACTTCTACTATCTGCTCTTCTACTTCTACCTATCTACTCCTCTCCCTCTTGGAACTCTCACTTTCAACCAATGACCCTCCTCGCCCCTCCCACCTCTCTACCTCTCTCACCCCAAACCCTCACTAATTACTTCACTATTCATTTCTTTCCTTTCGTTTTCTCTTATACGTTTGTGGCAGTGAAATGTATTCTAGAGTTCTCTCTAGAGTTTCGGGTAGCTGATCCAGTTAACGGCGCCTTGTAGTCTTAGAACCTAGGTAGTCAAATACCTAGAT
Source organism: Procambarus clarkii (assembly GCF_040958095.1). NCBI lineage: Eukaryota > Metazoa > Arthropoda > Malacostraca > Decapoda > Cambaridae > Procambarus > Procambarus clarkii. The sequence goes on from NC_091165.1 coordinate 16,611,273, forward strand.
TACAAGGTGTTGAACGAGAGAGGTTGCCTTAGGAACTCGGGGAGTGCTCTAGAATAGTTAGCTAACTGGGGACGGGATAACGGACTAGAGAGAGCTGTTTCCCCCGGCCTCGTTAGTTAACTGGGGGGTGGAATAATGGACAAGATAGAGCTATTTCCCCCACCCCCCCCCCCCCCCCGTTACAACAGAGCCCCGTGGGACTGTGTGTGTATTACGGGGAAGCAAAAATAAATAAATAACTGTGTAGATAAGGGAAGGTGAGGTAACAAGAGAAATATTAAAATAAAGCCAGAATACCCGGTACGCAGTACACAGGGGACCTTGGCAGAGGAAAAAGTGGACCTCCGGCTGGTGGAGGCTGCCGGTGGTGGCATTTTGGTAGCAGTTGTGGTATGGGATGGTAGGTGGGGCAGCAGCATGGTGGTATGTGATGGTAGGTGGGGCAGCAGCATGGTGGTATGGGATGGTAGGTGGGGCAGCAGCATGGTGGTATGGGATGGTAGGTGGGGCAGCAGCATGGTGGTATGGGATGGTAGGTGGGGCAGCAGCATGGTGGTATGGGATGGTAGGTGGGGCAGCAGCATGGTGGTATGGGATGGTAGGTGGGGCAGAAGCATGGTGGTATGGGATGGTAGGTGGGGCAGCAGCATGGTGGTATGGGATGGTAGGTGGGGCAGCAGCATGGTGGTATGGGATGGTAGGTGGGGCAGCAGCATGGTGGTATGGGATGGTAGGTGGGGCAGCAGCATGGTGGTATGGGATGGTAGGTGAGGCAGCAGCATGGTGGTATGGGATGGTAGGTGAGGCAGCAGCATGGTGGTATGGGATGGTAGGTGGGGCAGCAGCATGGTGGTATGGGATGGTAGGTGGGGCAGCAGCATGGTGGTATGGGATGGTAGGTGGGGCAGCAGCATGGTGGTATGGGATGGTAGGTGGGGCAGCAGCATGGTGGTATGGGATGGTAGGTGGGGCAGCAGCATGGTGGTATGGGATGGTAGGTGGGGCAGCAGCATGGTGGTATGGGATGGTAGGTGGGGCAGAAGCATGGTGGTATGGGATGGTAGGTGGGGCAGCAGCATGGTGGTATGGGATGGTAGGTGGGGCAGCAGCATGGTGGTATGGGATGGTAGGTGGGGCAGCAGCATGGTGGTATGGGATGGTAGGTGGGGCAGCAGCATGGTGGTATGGGATGGTAGGTGAGGCAGCAGCATGGTGGTATGGGATGGTAGGTGAGGCAGCAGCATGGTGGTATGGGATGGTAGGTGGGGCAGCAGCATGGTGGTATGGGATGGTAGGTGAGGCAGCAGCATGGTGGTATGGGATGGTAGGTGGGGCAGAAGCATGGTGGTATGGGATGGTAGGTGGGGCAGCAGCATGGTGGTATGGGACGGTAGGTGGGGCAGCAGCATGGTGGTATGGGATGGTAGGTGGGGCAGCAGCATGGTGGTATGGGATGGTAGGTGGGGCAGCAGCATGGTGGTATGGGATGGTAGGTGGGGCAGCAGCATGGTGGTATGGGACGGTAGGTGGGGCAGCAGCATGGTGGTATGGGATGGTAGGTGGGGCAGCAGCATGGTGGTATGGGATGGTAGGTGGGGCAGAAGCATGGTGGTATGTGGATGGTAGGTGGGGCAGCAGCATGGTGGTATGGGATGGTAGGTGGGGCAGCAGCATGGTGGTATGGGATGGTAGGTGGGGCAGCAGCATGGTGGTATGGGATGGTAGGTGAGGCAGCAGCATGGTGGTACGGGATGGTAGGTGGGGCAGCAGCATGGTGGTATGGGATGGTAGGTGGGGCAGCAGCATGGTGGTATGTGGATGGTAGGTGGGACAGCAGCATGGTGGTATGGGATGGTAGGTGAGGCAGCAGCATGGTGGTATGGGATGGTAGGTGAGGCAGCAGCATGGTGGTATGGGATGGTAGGTGTGGCAGCAGCATGGTGGTATGGGATGGTAGGTGAGGCAGCAGCATGGTGGTATGGGATGGTAGGTGAGGCAGCAGCATGGTGGTATGGGATGGTAGGTGAGGCAGCAGCATGGTGGTATGGGATGGTAGGTGAGGCAGCAGCATGGTGGTATGGGATGGTAGGTGAGGCAGCAGCATGGTGGTATGGGATGGTAGGTAAGGCAGCAGCATGGTGGTACGGGATGGTAGGTGGGGCAGCAGCATGGTGGTATGGGATGGTAGGTGAGGCAGCAGCATGGTGGTATGGGATGGTAGGTGAGGCAGCAGCATGGTGGTATGGGATGGTAGGTGAGGCAGCAGCATGGTGGTATGGGATGGTAGGTGAGGCAGCAGCATGGTGGTATGGGATGGTAGGTGGGGCAGCAGCATGGTGGTATGGGATGGTAGGTGGGGCAGCAGCATGGTGGTATGGGATGGTAGGTGGGGCAGCAGCATGGTGGTATGGGATGGTAGGTGGGGCAGCAGCATGGTGGTATGGGATGGTAGGTGGGGCAGCAGCATGGTGGTATGGGATGGTAGGTGGGGCAGCAGCATGGTGGTATGGGATGGTAGGTGGGGCAGCAGCATGGTGGTATGGGATGGTAGGTGAGGCAGCAGCATGGTGGTATGGGATGGTAGGTGGGGCAGCAGCATGTCGGTATGGAATGGTAGACGGGGCAGCAGCATGGTGGTATGGGACGGTAGGTGAGGCAGCAGCATGGTGGTATGGGATGGTAGGTGGGGCAGCAGCATGGTGGTATGGAATGGTAGACGGGGCAGCAGCATGGTGGTATGGGACGGTAGGTGAGGCAGCAGCATGGTGGTATGGGACGGTAGGTGAGGCAGCAGCATGGTGGTATGGGATGGTAGGTGGGGCAGCAGCATAGTCGGGATACACACAGTTGTAGCAGCACCATCAGGAAGCTGGACACTTGATCAGGTGTCCAGCGTTGGTCTGTGTCCCAGCAGCATATGTCCCAGCAGCATATGTTCCAGCAGCAGTGTGGTCCAACAGTGTGGCGAGCTCGGAGCGCACTCTGCATTCAACATAGTCTTGGTTTCTCCAGGAATGGCGTGGCATATAATTGTGTTGCAGTATCTTGCATATCCTGTTGTCTTGCACCGAGCCCTTGTGCTTCACGTATTTTATCTATTGTCCCCCCTTCCCCCCTCGGTATATTGTGGATTGTGGCATGTCCTGTTCCGTTTCCTATGAGTTACCTCCCTCCCTCCCTCCCTCTCTCTCTCTCTCTCTCTCTCTCTCTCTCTCTCTCTCTCTCTCTCTCTCTCTCTCTCTCTCTCTCTCTCTCTCTCTCTCTCTCTCTCCCCCCTACCAATCTCCCTCTCTCTCCTACCAATCTCCCTCTCTCTCCTACCAATCTCCCTCTCTCTCCTACCAATCTCCCTCTCTCTCCTACCCATCTCCCCCTCCTCTCGCTGCTTACAATACGATGAATCATTCTCCTGTTCCTCTCTGCTCATTGGCTGTGTCGTGTCCGGGACGTGTTTTTCTTTGTTGACAGTGTTTGGAGAGCTCGTGCCTGTCCTTTCCTGGACATAATGTGGAGAGCTCGTGCCTGTCGTTTTTACTGGATGTGTTGGTTTTCGTGGGGTCGTGCTGGGACCCACTGCACGGGTCGTGGGGGTCGTGCTGGGACCCACTGCACGGGTCGTGGGGCCGTGCTGGGACCCACTGCACGGGTCGTGGGGTCGTGCTGGGACCCACTGCACGGGTCGTGGGGTCATGCTGGGACCCACTGCACGGGTCGTGGGGTCGTGCTGGGACCCACTGCACGGGTCGTGGGGTCGTGCTGGGACCCACTGCACGGGTCGTGGGGTCGTGCTGGGACCCACTGCACGGGTCGTGGGGTCGTGCTGGGACCCACTGCACGGGTCGTGGGGTCGTGCTGGGACTCACTGCACGGGTCGTGGGGTCGTGCTGGGACCCACTGCGCGGGTCGTGGGGTCGTGCTGGGACTCACTGCACGGGTCGTGCTGGGACTCACTGCACGGGTCGTGGGGTAGTGCTGGGACTCACTGCACGGGTCGTGGGGTCGTGCTGGGACCCACTGCACGAGTCGTGGGGTCGTGCTGGGACCCACTGCACGGGTCGTGGGGTCGTGCTGGGACCCACTGCACGGGTCGTGGGGTCGTGCTGGGACCCACTGCACGGGTCGTGGGGTCGTGCTGGGACCCCACCTGGACACTAATGACACTATAAAAGCTGCAGGATAATTCCTCGTGCCTGGACAAGTTGATCTTCAAGACACTTTTAGAAACATAGGCAAGTAGACCTCAGGTTCCCCCCTACAGGTCTCGCCATCGCCTGTAGGGGTCGAGCTCTAACTCTGCAGCCCCGGCATATGAACCCCACACATGAGAAGCCGCACACTGAAGCTGAAGACTATTCAGCAGGACTCTATAAGGTCAGCAGGACCCTTAGAGCAGAAAGAAGCGATGAATGTGGAAAGTCGTAGTGTTAGCCCTCGTAGTACTCCAGATGACACAGATAATGTACTTGAAATTCACTCAATTTTGACGGATATATATAGTTCATGAGATGTTAAGATTTGGGAAGATGGTCCATGAGTCACGTGTCTGTGGTCCATGAGTCACGTGTAAGTGGTCCTTGAGTCAAGTGTAAGTGGTCCATGAGTCACGTGTAAGTGGTCCTTGAGTCACTTGCAAGTGGTCCTTGTGTCACGTGCAAGTGGTCCTTGAGTCACGTGCAAGTGGTCCTTGTGTCACGTGCAAGTGGTCCTTGTGTCACGTGCAAGTGGTCCTTGAGTCACGTGTAAGTGGTCCTTGAGTCACGTGCAAGTGGTCCTTGAGTCACGTGCAAGTGGTCATTGAGTCACGTGTCAGTGGTCCTTGAGTCACGTGCAGGTGGTCCTTGAGTCACGTGCAAGTGGTCCTTGAGTCACGTGCAAGTGGTCCTTGTGTCACGTGCAAGTGGTCCTTGAGTCACGTGCAAGTGGTCCTTGAGTCACGTGCAAGTGGTCCTTGAGTCACGTGCAAGTGGTCCTTGAGTCACCTGCAAGTGGTCCTTGAGTCACGTGTAAGTGGTCATTGAGTCACGTGCAAGTGGTCATTGAGTCACGTGCAAGTGGTCCTTGAGTCACGTGCAAGTGGTCCTTGAGTCACGTGCAAGTGGTCCTTGAGTCACGTGCAAGTGGTCCTTGAGTCACGTGCAAGTGGTCCTTGAGTCACGTGCAAGTGGTCCTTGAGTCACGTGCAAGTGGTCCTTGAGTCACGTGCAAGTGGTCCTTGAGTCACGTGCAAGTGGTCCTTGAGTCACGTGCAAGTGGTCCTTGAGTCACGTGCAAGTGGTCCTTGAGTCACGTGCAAGTGGTCCTTGAGTCACGTGCAAGTGGTCCTTGAGTCACGTGCAAGTGGTCCTTGAGTCACGTGCAAGTGGTCCTTGAGTCACGTCTGCTCCCCGATGTTGTTGTTGTTTAAGATTTGCTACCTGGAACAAAAAGTTCCAAGTAGCACGGGCTATGGTGAGCCCGTAGTTGTTCTGCGCTCCCCGAGCCACTCGCTACTCGCAACACATTCTTTTATCTCCTTAAAACCCACAAAATGCAACACTTTATCCATAAATGATTGTACATATGTGTTTCATTTAGCTTATAACAAAAGTAAGGTTTTCATTTGCACAAGAAAACTGAAAAATAATTGGACAAGTATTCGTTATAATTATACAATGTATACCATAAATGGCAAGGCCATTTATGGTATGATGTTCAATAATTGAGAAATATTATTAAGACAAAAAACATTATTACAGTTCTACTGAGATTCATGAATCTACACTGCTGCACAAGTGTGTGCGTGTTAGCATGCAGCTGCTGCACAAGTGTGTGCGTGTTAGCATGCAGCTGCTGCACAAGTGTGTGCGTGTTAGCATGTAGCTGCTGCACAAGTGTATGCGTTAGCATGTAGCTGCTGCACAAGTGTGTGCGTGTTAGCATGTAGCTGCTGCACAAGTGTGTGTGTTAGCATGTAGCTGCTGCACAAGTGTGTGTGTTAGCATGTAGCTGCTGCACAAGTGTGTGTGTTAGCATGTAGCTGCTGCACAAGTGTGTGTGTTAGCTGCTGCACAAGTGTGTGTGTTAGCTGCTGCACAAGTGTGTGTGTTAGTATGCTGCTGCTGCACAAGTGTGTGTGTTAGCATGCAGCTGCTCCACACGTGTGTTAGCATGCAGCTGCTCCACACGTGTGTTAGCATGCAGCTGCTCCACACGTGTGTTAGCATGCAGCTGCTCCACACGTGTGTTAGCATGCAGCTGCTCCACACGTGTGTTAGCATGCAGCTGCTCCACACGTGTGTTAGCATGCAGCTGCTCCACACGTGTGTTAGCATGCAGCTGCTCCACACGTGTGTTAGCATGCAGCTGCTCCACACGTGTGTTAGCATGCAGCTGCTAACACACGTGTGTTAGCATGCAGCTGCTCCACACGTGTGTTAGCATGCAGCTGCTCCACACGTGTGTTAGCATGCAGCTGCTCCACACGTGTGTTAGCATGCAGCTGCTCCACACGTGTGTTAGCATGCAGCTGCTCCACACGTGTGTTAGCATGCAGCTGCTAACACACGTGTGTTAGCATGCAGCTGCTCCACACGTGTGTTAGCATGCAGCTGCTAACACACGTGTGTTAGCATGCAGCTGCTCCACACGTGTGTTAGCATGCAGCTGCTAACACACGTGTGTTAGCATGCAGCTGCTCCACACGTGTGTTAGCATGCAGCTGCTAACACACGTGTGTTAGCATGCAGCTGCTAACACACGTGTGTTAGCATGCAGCTGCTAACACACGTGTGTTAGCATGCAGCTGCTCCACACGTGTGTTAGCATGCAGCTGCTCCACACGTGTGTTAGCATGCAGCTGCTCCACACGTGTGTTAGCATGCAGCTGCTAACACACGTGTGTTAGCATGCAGCTGCTAACACACGTGTGTTAGCATGCAGCTGCTAACACACGTGTGTTAGCATGCAGCTGCTAACACACGTGTGTTAGCATGCAGCTGCTCCACACGTGTGTTAGCATGCAGCTGCTCCACACGTGTGTTAGCATGCAGCTGCTCCACACGTGTGTTAGCATGCAGCTGCTAACACACCAGGAGGCTGGCCTCGGCGTGCTTGTGGTTTGCTTGGAAATCCTGGTGACCGCCTTTCACAGCGGTAGTGTGGCGCCCCAGCTCACCAGCACGGAAGTGTAGTTAGGGCCTCTCTGGCGGCCACTGGGCCACCCCGGCGGCCACTGGGCCACCCCGGCGGCCACTGGGCCACCCCGGCGGCCACTGGGCCACCCCGGCGGCCACTGGGCCACCCCGGCGGCCACTGGGCCACCCCGGCGGCCACTGGGCCACCCCCCGGCGGCCACTGGGCCACCCCCCGGCGGCCACTGGGCCACCCCCCGGCGGCCACTGGGCCACCCCCGGCGGCCACTGGGCCACCCCGGCGGCCACTGGGCCACCCCCGACGGCCACTGGGCCACCCCGGCGGCCACTGGGCCACCCCCGACGGCCACTGGGCCACTGGCGGCCACTGGGGAGGATCATTCTGGCAATGTGATTCTCTGGCAAGGATCACATTGTCAAGATGTGACAATCTTGCATGCATCACTTATCCGCTAATCTCTTGGGACAAACCTTTTTCTGGCATCCCAGATCATAATACGATCCCAGAGCCTGCTTTGCCCACAAGGCGTATCCCACATTTAGTAAATGCCAGTTTTTAATACAGTTAATGCGTATTATTTTAATACCAGATCTATAGCCTTCAATATTACAGCTAACCGTTACACGATCAAAGTGAAAAAGCAACCTAAATTACTACAATAAGAAGAAAAATGTCGGTGAACGACCAAGTGACAAGACTAAGGAAAACTAAAGGGGTATATACAGAAAGTGACAAGGAAATCTGCGAGGCACTGAATGCCAGTTTCCATGGAGTGTTCACACCCGAGCCTGAGCAGCTCCCATTGTTTGAAGAGATTACCCTAGATAAAAGACTATCAGATATAGAGGTGACAATAGAAGAGGCAATGAAACAGCTGACAACACTGAATATGCAACTAAAGCAGTTGAACCAGACAAAGTATCACCGTGGATACTAATAGAGGCGGCGCAGGCCCTCAGCGTGCCTCTGACAAGGATCTTTAATGAATCACTTATGACGGGAGAATTGCCCAGTTGCTGGGCAATTCTCAAAATTGGTACTAAGAAGGCAAATGTAGTACCAATTTTCAAGAAAGGTGATAGGGAGGAGGCCCTTAACTAGACCTGTATCACTGACAAGCATCCCCTGCAAAATACTTGAAAGAATAATTAGGCTAAGACTTGTTGCACACCTAAAGAACATCAGTTTTGTAAACAAACATAAACATGGGTTCTGGAAAGGGAAATCATGCCTAACAAACCTTTTGGAATTCTATGGTAAAATTACCAGTATAAGGCAGAACAGTGAAGGATGGACAGACCGCATATTCCTGGACTGCCAAAATACCTTTGATACAGTACCGCACTGCTATACAAACTTGAGAGGCAGGCGGGAGTCCGAGAAATCAGACTGGTGAACAGTAACGAGTGGAGTACCTCAAGGATCGGTGCTGGGACCAGTTCTATTTCTAATATACGTAAATGACATGTTTACAGGAGTAGAGTCCTACATGTCGATGTTCGCGGATGACGCAAAGTTGATGAGAAGAGTTGTGACAGATGAGGATTGTAGGATCCTCCAAGAAAACTTGAACAGGTTGCAGAGATGGTCAGAGAAATGGCTACTGGAGCTCAACACGAGCAAATGTAAACTTATGGAAATGCGATGAGGCGATAGAAGACCAAAGGGACAGTACACAATGAAGGGGAACTGTCTACCTTTGGCAATTCGACTAAGAGACCTGGGAGTGGACGTAACACCTAATCTAACTCCTGAGGTACATATAAATAGGATAACGACAGCAGCGTACTCTACACTGGCAAAAGTTAGAACATCATTCAGAAACCTAAGTAAGGAGGCATTTAGGGCGCTTCACACTGCTTACGTGAGACCAGTCTTAGAGTATGTCGCACCATCATGGAGTCCCTACCTGAAGAATCACATAAGGAAACGGGAAAATGTTGAGATGTTTGCGACGAGGCTCGTCCCAGAGTTACGAGGGATGGTATGAAGAGCGCCTGAAGTAACTGAATCTGACGACACTAGAAGAAAGACGGGAGAGGGAGGATATGATAGGAACATATAAAATACCTAGAGGAATTGACAGTGGAAATAGACGAAATGTTCACATGGAATACTATCAGAACGAGGAGACATGGGTGGAAGCTGGAAACTCAGATGAGTCACAGAGATGCTAGGAAGTTTTCATTTAGCGTGAGAGTAGTGGAAAAATGGAATGCACTTAAGGAGCAGGTTGTGGAAGCAAACTCTACTCTTAATTTTAAAACTAGATATGATAGGGGAATAGGACAGGAATCATTGCTGTAAACAACCGATGGCAGAAAGGCGGGATCCAAGAGTCAATGGAAAATGTAGAATAGAACCAGTGAAGAGCAGAGGTGCCATAGGCACAATCAGAGAACACTGTATAAACATCAGAGGTCCGCGGTTGTTCAACGTCCTCCCAGCAAGCATAAGAAATATTGCCGGAACAACCGTGGACATTTTCAAGAGGAAACTAGATTTATTCCTCCAAGGAGTTCCGGACCAACCAGGCTGTGGTGGGTATGTGGGCCTGCGGGCCGCTCCAAGCAACAGCCTAGTGGACCAAGCTCTCACAAGTCAAGCCTGGCCTCGGGCCGGGCTTGGGGAGTAGAAGAACTCCCAGAACCCCATCAACCAGGTTTCAACCAACAGGCACAAACAAATAGGTGAGTACAGATGTTGCACTCAGGTAACTTCACCCCATCACCACCACAGATGTCGGGCTCAGGTAACCTCAACCCATCACCACCACAGATGTCGGGCTCAGGTAACCTCAACCCATCACCACCACAGATGTCGGGCTCAGGTAACCTCAACCCATCACCACCACCATAGATGTCGCACTGAGGTGACCTCGTCACCACAAAAACGGCCAGTTAAAACAGCCAGGTAGGGAGGTGAGGCGAGACAGTGACTGCACTTGGTGCAAGGTCGCTGGTCATACTGGCGTGACACAGTAAATATGGGACACTAGATCCCATTAGGCGGCCAGATGCTTGGGGCTAGCCTCGCGAAATTATCCCAGGTAAATAATCTGGGTTCTGGGCAGTACCTAGGGTTGTCAAACACCATGTTCCCTCTGCAGGAAATGGTAAATTATTCTAATTTCCAAGTTCGCTAAATAAAAAAAATCCCTCCGCACTAACAATGAAGAAGGAAGACCCACAACAGTCTATATACAAGGTAATTTACATCTGTGGTGAGTCAGTTACAAAGTTACTAATCCTGCTCCACCCACCCAACTGGGCGGCAGCTTTACAGTTATGTGCAGGCTACACCAACAGTAAGCAAACTTTGGATACTTGGCTAGGATTTCTGGTAGAACTTCACTATGAATGAAGTAACTACACGTTTTTAAACATTATTGATAGTTATATCTCCGAATTCCACGATGTCTTCACATTCAGTCATATAATGACGCAAAGTACGTGAAATGTTATGTTGACAGAGTTTACATTTAGTCAAATCTACATCAGCAGATGATGTAAGCTCCCAGAGGTACTTGTAACCGAGCCTAAGCCTAGTAGTAGTAACATCTAGAAGTCTACTTTCCTTATTGGATGACCCATTGTCGTGAGGTCATTCCTGCATAATAGAATGCTGATAGATGGAGTAACTATTGCGAATTTCGCTTTACCTTAAGTCATATAGATTTTGTTGCAGTTCCCGGAATATTACTGCCCTCAGGATGCTCAACGGCAGTCCAAGATGGTAATCAAATCCTTCTTTTCGATCAAAGGTTTTGACATAGTCGTAATGGCTTGGTGCTTCTCCAGATAGTTCCTTTCCCCTTCTTTACTTCTATCATGCATTCGGAGACTAGTATGTGAAATAATTCACAGGAGACAAACTCTGACTCCATCATTGATTATTTCACTATATCTGTGTCTAGGTTCAGAGGCAAGCACAGTCACAGTTATGCCTTGGGGAGCCGAGTGCCGTCAAGAATAATAAGGAGTCACTTACAATTAACGTGTTAACTTTGGATTTATAGACTTGGCCCGGACGGCAGTACAACGGTCTCGCTTCTTGCAGGTCGGTGTTCAATCCCTGACCTTCCAAGTGGTTGGAACCATTCCTTCTCTTTGTCTTGTCCCAAATCCTTATCCTCATTCATTCCAAGTGCTGTATAGTTGTAATGGCTTAGGGCTTTCTCCTGATAATTACCATACCTTATCCTTGAATTTATGGTTACAAAGATGAAAGGCAAGTGGTGAAGAGTGCAGGTGGTTGAAGGTAGGAAAGTTGGTGAATGATAAGGAAAGTTGTAAATGGTAGGGAAGGAGAAGAGTAGGAAAAAAAAGGTACGAAGTGAGAGAAAGGTGAGAGAGGGGCAGTATTGGAAAGGAGGGAGGGGGGGGGGGCAAAGAAGGCAGAAATCTAGACGGGAGTGAGACGGAAGGAGAGAAGGGGAGAGACGGAGGGTTGTGAGGGGAGGAACTTGGGTAGGAATGGAAGGGAAATATCATGAGGAAGCGCCAAGCTGTTACGACTATATAACACTTGGAAGGGGTCAGGATAAGGATTTGGGATGGGACGGAAGAAAGGAATGGTGCCGAACCACGTGGACGGTCCGGGATTGAACGCCGGCCTGCAAGAAGCGAGACCGTTGTTCTGCCGTCTAACCCAAGTGGTTGGGCTAAGAGCCTGGGTAGGTATCTTCCTCATGACGGCCATGGCTTCCACCTAACAAAATTGTGGTCAGGCAATTGATTTATAAATATATATATATATATATATATATATATATATATATATATATATATATATATATATATATATATGCTAGCAGTACCCGGCCATGTGTTGCTGTGGCTCAGCAATGCATGTGCGTTGCTGAGCCACACCAACCTTCCCTGTCCTCCACCACTCCCCCCCTCACCCGTCTCCTAGTCCTCCCCACCATTCCCCCCTCACCCGTCCCCTCTTCCTTCCCATCATGCCCCACTCCCCTGTCCCTTTGTCCTCCCCACCATTTTCCATTCAATGAAATGAAAATATGAAAAAATAAAAAAATATACTATACTATACACACGAAATGAACGGTATGATAAACAACACAGCTCAATTCCAACGCAATGTCACACAAAATAATTAAATCAAAATAAAAAAAAATTAAGAAATGTGAAAAATCAATTTATCAATGCAATCGGAAACATTGAAATGGAATCGTGACATATTTACCAAAGTGTGTGTTGCTATTACTTGCAACAGGTGGCGCTGTTTAAAAAAAAAATAACATGTTTTTACCTGTCACAGGTGTGGTATTTATATAGTAGGTATATAAAAATATGCGCGAAATCGAATGGAACGTTGTGTCAAAGTTTCAAAGCAATCAATGAAGAACTTTCGGAGATTACAGCGTGTGTTGCTCTTACGTCCAACTGATGGCGCTGTTTTTTTAAAAAATGCATGTATTTTCCTTGTTACAGGTGAGGCATGTATATAGTAGATACATAAAAACACACCCCTATTCGAATGCATCGTTGTCAAAATTTCAAAGCAATCGGTAAAGAGGTTTCGAAGATTTCCCTCACATGAAAAACACAGTTTAAAAAAAAGTATGTTTTCTTCTCGTCAAAGACGTGACATCTATATAGTATGTATATTAAAACCTGTTCGGATGCGAATGGAACGTTGTGTTAAAATTTCAAAGCAATTTGTGAAGAACTTTCGGAGATTAGCGATTTTGAACAAACGAATATATATATATATATATATATATATATATATATATATATATATATATATATATATATATATATATATATATATATATATATATATGTCGTACCTAGTAGCCAGAACGCACTTCTCAGCCTACTATGCAAGGCCTGATTTGCCTAATAAGCCAAGTTTTCCTGAATAAATATATTTTCTCTAATTTTTTTCTTATGAAATGATAAAGCTACCCATTTCATTATGTATGAGGTCAATTTTTTTTTATTGGAGTTAAAATTAACGTAGATATATGACCGAACCTAACCAACCCTACCTAACCTAACCTAACCTAACCTAACCAACCCTACCTAACCTAACCTATCTTTAGTGGTTAGGTTAGGTTAGGTAGCCGATACAGTTAGGTTAGGTTAGGTTAGGTAGGTTAGGTAGTCGAAAAACAATTAATTCATGAAAACTTGCCTTATTAGGCAAATCGGGCCTATTTTATTTATTTATTTATTTATATTATATATACTTATAATACACACACACACACACACACACACACACACACACACACACACACACACACACACACACACACACACGAGTTCTTACATTCTTGTACAGCCACCAGCACGCGTAGCGTTTCGGCAAAGTCCTTAATCCTATGTTCCCTGGAATACGACCCGCCAAATCGTTTAACAACCAGGTACTCATTTTACTGTTGGGCAAACAGAGGCTACAGTTAAGTATTGACGCCTAGTAAATCCTCCCCGGTCAGGATACGAACCCAGGCCAAAGCGCTCGTGAAACGCCAGGCGAGTGTGTTACCACGGCGACTGCATTTCGTGGCATTGATCAAGAGAGAAGCAACAGGTGTGGGTTATGTGGAGGTAATTGAGTTATCCAGACCATTGCAAGCCCTTCAATATTTTTTGTGTTGAGGACAATCTGGAACATTTTCTTTCTCAAAGGAGTATGGGGACGTAATAGCCTCAGGTGTGTCCAGATGGTATGGTGGAGATGGTTAATTTGGCTCTGGATGAGAGACGAACACATATGGTGTGGTGTAGTCCAGATGGTACTGGGGTATTGGTGGTGTAGTCCAGATAGTACTGGGTATTGGTGGTGTAGTCCAGATGGTACTGGGTATTGGTGGTGTAGTCCAGATAGTACTGGGTATTGGTGGTGTAGTCTAGATAGTACTGGGTATTGGTGGTGTAGTCCAGATAGTACTGGGTATTGGTGGTGTAGTCCAGATGGTACTGGGTATTGGTGGTGTAGTCTAGATGGTACAGGTGTAGTCCAACACCCATCAAGGTCTACTATCACGTTGAAGAGTAAGCTGACGACATTGGCAAGTGCTATTGACCCACAGGCTGTCTGGTCGTGTTGACTGTGTCCAGTTGCATTTCCCTGGCAGATTCCGAGCCAGTAAACGCTCCCTTCGGTGAAGAGGATGCTCATGCTCATGGTCAGTAGGGCTCAGGACAATACCTATCGCAGCATGGTGAATTGAGAGGCCAATTCCGTCGTCTCGCGTGCGTGCTGTGGTTGGGAGTCTAGTGACCCAGGTGGCATAGCCAGCGTGGCCTAGATCATGGAGTCCAGGAACAGGTTGACTCTAGGCATAGCCAGCGTGGCCTAGATCATGGAGTCCAGGAACAGGTTGACTCTAGGCATAGCCAGCGTGGCCTAGATCATGGAGTCCAGGAACAGGTTGACTCTAGGCATAGCCAGCGTGGCCTAGATCATGGAGTCCAGGAACAGGTTGACTCTAGGCATAGCCAGCGTGGCCTAGATCATGGAGTCCAGGAACAGGTTGACTCTAGGCATATAATGCATCCTGGCTAAATTATCCCCAGCAATCTTTGTGTGTCTGTTAATTAGCCTTATCTTTAACCTTACGGACAACATAGTTCAGCCGGTCAGTAATCTGACAGGAACCACAAGCGGGTATTTTGTAAATTGGCTGACACGACCGTCAAGGTTGAACAGTGCATCAGTGTCCATATTTATTGTTCAGAATATTTCTCACCTGACTTTTGGCCGTGCCGCCCCACGAGAGTTGTCCGGGGCTTATGATGGTGCCAGCCAACCTTGGTGGCACATCTCTCATCTGGGACGGGAGTTGTTGGTGGTGGTGAGTGGTGGAGGGAGTAGTGATGGTGAAGTGTTGGTGGTGGTGAGTGGTGGAGGCAGCAGTGATGGTGAAGGCTTGGTGGTGGTGAGTGGTGGAGGCAGCAGTGATGGTGAAGTGTTGTTGGTGGTGGTAAGTGGTGGAGGGAGCAGTGATGGTGAAGGCTTGGTGGAGGTGAGTGGTGGAGGGAGCAGTGATGGTGAAGGCTTGGTGGAGGTGAGTGGTGAAGGCAGCAGTGATGGTGAAGTGTTGGTGGTGGTGAGTGGTGGAGGGAGCAGTGATGGTGAAGGCTTGGTGGTGGTGAGTGGTGGAGGCAAAGATTATGGGGATGGTGTGAGTGTTGGAGGTGGTGAGCGTTTGAAACAAGTGATGGAGACAGCAGAGGTGCTAGAGTTGGTGGGTGTTGGTGATGATGTGATGGGAGATGGGGAGTGTTGGTGATGATGGGTGTTGGTGATGATGGGTGTTGGTGATGATGGCTGTTGGTGATGATGGGTGTTGGTGATGATGGGTGTTGGTGATGATGAATGTGGGTGATGCTGGGTGTTGGTGATGATGGGTGTTGGTGATGCTGGGTGTTGGTGATGGTGGGTGTTGGTGATGCTGGGTGTTGGTGATGGTGGGTGTTGGTGATGCTGGGTGTTGGTGATGATGGGTGTTGGTGATGATGGGTGTTGGTGATGATGGGTGTTGGTGATGATGGGTATTGGTGATGATGGGTGTTGGTGATGATGAATGTGGGTGATGCTGGGTGTTGGTGATGATGGGTGTTGGTGATGCTGGGTGTTGGTGATGGTGGGTGTTGGTGATGCTGGGTGTTGGTGATGGTGGGTGTTGGTGATGCTGGGTGTTGGTGATGATGGGTGTTGATGATGAATGTGGGTGATGCTGGGTGTTGGTGATGATGGGTGATGATGGGTGTTGGTGATGATGGGTGTTGGTGATGATGGGTGTTGGTGATGATGGGTGTTGGTGATGATGGGTGTTGGTGATGATGGGTGTTGGTGATGATGGGTGTTGGTGATGATGGGTGTTGGTGATGATGGGTGATGGTGATGATGGGTGTTGGTGATGATGGGTATTGATGATGAATGTGGGTGTTGGTGATGATGGGTGATGGTGATCATGGGTGTTGGTGATGATGGGTGTTGGTGATGATGGGTGTTGGTGATGAATGTTGGTGATGATGGGTGTTGGTGATGATGGGTGTTGGTGATGATGGGTGTTGGTGATGATGGGTGTTGGTGATGATAGGTGTTGGTGATGATGAATGTGGGTGATGCTGGGTGTTGGTGATGATGGGTGATGGTGATGATGGGTGTTGGTGATGAATGTGGGTGATGCTGGATGTTGGTGATGATGGGTGTTGGTGATGATGGGTGTTGGTGATGATGAGTGTTGGTGATGAATGTGGGTGATGCTGGGTGTTGGTGATGACGGGTGTTGGTGATGATGGGTGTTGGTGATGATGGGTGATGGTGATGAATGTGGGTGATGCTGGGTGTTGGTGATGATGGGTGTTGGTGATGATGGGTGTTGGTGATGATGGGTGGTGATGATGGGTGTTGGTGATGATGGGTGTTGGTGATGATGGGTGTTGGTGATGCTGGGTGTTGGTGATGATGGGTGTTGGTGATGATGGGTGTTGGTGATGATGAGTGTTGGTGATGAATGTGGGTGATGCTGGGTGTTGGTGATGATGGGTGTTGGTGATGATGGGTGTTGGTGATGATGGGTGATGGTGATGATGGGTGTTGATAGGTGTTGGTGATGATGAATGTGGGTGATGCTGAGTGTTGGTGATGGGTGATGATGGGTGTTGGTGATGATGGGTGTTGGTGATGATGGGTGTTGGTGATGATGGGTGTTGGTGATGATGGGTATTGGTGATGATGGGTGTTGGTGATGATGAATGTGGGTGATGCTGGGTGTTGGTGATGATGGGTGTTGGTGATGCTGGGTGTTGGTGATGGTGGGTGTTGGTGATGCTGGGTGTTGGTGATGGTGGGTGTTGGTGATGCTGGGTGTTGGTGATGATGGGTGTTGATGATGAATGTGGGTGATGCTGGGTGTTGGTGATGATGGGTGATGATGGGTGTTGGTGATGATGGGTGTTGGTGATGATGGGTGTTGGTGATGAATGTTGGTGATGATGGGTGTTGGTGATGATGGGTGTTGGTGATGATGGGTGTTGGTGATGATGGGTGTTGGTGATGATGGGTGTTGGTGATGATGGGTGTTGGTGATGATGGGTGATGGTGATGATGGGTGTTGGTGATGATGGGTATTGATGATGAATGTGGGTGTTGGTGATGATGGGTGATGGTGATAATGGGTGTTGGTGATGATGGGTGTTGGTGATGATG
The DNA here is from genome assembly GCF_040958095.1 of Procambarus clarkii. Lineage (NCBI taxonomy): Eukaryota > Metazoa > Arthropoda > Malacostraca > Decapoda > Cambaridae > Procambarus > Procambarus clarkii. The sequence goes on from NC_091165.1 coordinate 16,628,598, forward strand.
GGTGTTGGTGATGAATGTTGGTGATGATGGGTGTTGGTGATGATGGGTGTTGGTGATGATGGGTGTTGGTGATGATGGGTGTTGGTGATGATAGGTGTTGGTGATGATGAATGTGGGTGATGCTGGGTGTTGGTGATGATGGGTGATGGTGATGATGGGTGTTGGTGATGAATGTGGGTGATGCTGGGTGTTGGTGATGATGGGTGTTGGTGATGATGGGTGTTGGTGATGATGAGTGTTGGTGATGAATGTGGGTGATGCTGGGTGTTGGTGATGACGGGTGTTGGTGATGATGGGTGTTGGTGATGATGGGTGATGGTGATGAATGTGGGTGATGCTGGGTGTTGGTGATGATGGGTGTTGGTGATGATGGGTGTTGGTGATGATGGGTGGTGATGATGGGTGTTGGTGATGATGGGTGTTGGTGATGATGGGTGTTGGTGATGATGGGTGTTGGTGATGCTGGGTGTTGGTGATGATGGGTGTTCGTGATGATGGGTGTTGGTGATGATGAGTGTTGGTGATGAATGTGGGTGATGCTGGGTGTTGGTGATGATGGGTGTTGGTGATGATGGGTGTTGGTGATGATGGGTGATGGTGATGATGGGTGTTGATAGGTGTTGGTGATGATGAATGTGGGTGATGCTGAGTGTTGGTGATGGGTGATGATGGGTGTTGGTGATGATGGGTGTTGGTGATGATGGGTGTTGATGATGATGGGTGTTGGTGATGATGGGTGATGGTGATGGGTGTTAGTGATGATGGGTGTTGGTGATGATGGGTGTTGGTGATGATGGGTGTTGGTGATGAATGTTGGTGATGCTGGGTGTTGGTGATGATGGGTGTTGGTGATGGGTGTTGGTGATGCTGGGTGTTGGTGATGGGTGTTGGTGATGGGTGTTGGTGATGATGGGTGTTGGTGATGCTGGGTGTTGGTGATGATGGGTATTGGTGATGATGGGTGTTGGTGATGATGGGTGTTGGTGATGGAGGGTGTTGGTGATGATGAATGTTGGTGATGCTGGGTGTTGGTGATGCTGGGTGTTGGTGATGATGGGTGTTGGTGATGATGGGTGTTGGTGATGATGGGTGTTGGTGATGATGGGTGTTGGTGATGATGGGTGTTGGTGATGATGGGTGTTGGTGATGATGAATGTTGGTGATGCTGGGTGTTGGTGATGATGGGTGTTGGTGATGATGGGTGTTGGTGATGATGGGTGTTGGTGATGATAGGTGTTGGTGATGGAGGGTGTTGGTGATGATGGGTGTTGGTGATGGGTGTTGGTGATGATGGGTGTTGGTGATGGAGGGTGTTGGTGATGATGAATGTTGGTGATGCTGGGTGTTGGTGATGATGGGTGTTGGTGATGGAGGGTGTTGGTGATGATGGGTGTTGGTGATGGAGGGTGTTGGTGATGATGGGTGTTGGTGATGATGGGTGTTGGTGATGATGAATGTTGGTGATGATGGGTGTTGGTGATGATGAGTGTTGGTGATGATGGGTGTTGGTGATGGTGGGTGTTGGTGATGATGGGTGTTGGTGATGATGGGTGTTGGTGATGGTGGGTGTTGGTGATGATGGGTGTTGGTGATGATGGGTGTTATTGATGATGAATGTTGGTGATGGTGGGTGTTGGTGATGATGGGTGTTGATGATGGGTGTTGGTGATGATGGGTGTTGGTGATGATGGGGTGTTGGTGATGATGGGTGTTGGTGATGATGGGTGTTGGTGATGATGAGTGTTGGTGATGATGAGTGTTGGTGATGATGGGTGTTGTTGATGATGGGTGTTGGTGATGGAGGGTGTTGGTGATGATGGGTGTTGGTGATGATGGGTGATGGTGATAATGGGTGTTGGTGATGATGGGTGTTGGTGATGGTGGTTGTAGGAGTCAGAAGCGATAATATACAATCGCCTAAGATGGTGGTAGTTCAGAACCGTTGGCTGAAGAAGAAACACAATTGATAGTTCAAGTATGTTTATTGAGACAAGAAAAAAAAAACATCTCAAAGGGATAGAGTAGCTTAAGCTGTTTCTACCCCCCCCCCTACCCCCCAATTGATAGGTACTTATATTTAGCTTGAGGTGTGGCTCATGTGGTGTAGCTCAGGTGGTGTGGCTCATGTGGTGTGGCTCGGGTGGTGTGGCTCAGGTGGTGTGGCTCATGTGGTGTGGCTCGGGTGGTGTGGCTCAGGTGGTGTGGCTCATGTGGTGTGGCTCAGGTGGTGTGGCTCATGTGGTGTGGCTCAGGTGGTGTGGCTCAGGTGGTGTGGCTCATGTGGTGTGGCTCGGGTAGTGTGGCTCAGGTGGAGTGGCTCATGTGGTGTGGCTCGGGTGGTGTGGCTCGGGTGGTGTGGCTCAGGTGGTGTGGCTCAGGTGGTGTGGCTCAGGTGGTGTTGCTCATGTGGTGTGGCTCAGGTGGTGTGGCTCAGGTGGTGTGGCTCATGTGGTGTGCCTCAGGTGGGTGGCTCATGTGGGTGGCTCAGGTGGTGTGGCTCGGGTGGTGTGGCTCGGGTGGTGTGGCTCATGTGGTGTGGCTCATGTGGTGTGACTCATGTGGTGTGGCTCAGGTGGTGTGGCTCAGTTTGTGTGGCTCAGTTTGTGTGGCTCAGTTTGTGTGGCACAGTTGGTGTGGCTCAGGTGGTGAAGTCCAGATGGTGTGGCTCAGGTGGTGTGGCTCAGGTGATGTGGCTCAGGTGGTGTGGCTCAGGTGGTGTGGCTCAGGTGGTGTGGCTCAGGTGGGTGGCTCATGTGGTGTGGCTCATGTGGTGTGGCTCAGGTCTAGTACAGATGATGTGGTTCAGGTGTAGTACAGATGGTGTGGTTCAGGTGTAGTACAGATGGTGTGGTCCATATGGAGGCTTTAGTGATGGATTACCCAGTGTGTAGGCTTCACTGACAGTCCCCCCAGTGTGTAGGCTTCACTGACAGTCCCCCCAGTGTGGAGGCTTCACTGACAGTCCCCCAGTGTGGAGGCTTCACTGACAGTCCACCCAGTGTGGAGGCTTCACTGACAGTCCCCCCAGTGTGGAGGCTTCACTGACAGTCCCCCCAGTGTGGAGGCTTCACTGACAGTCCCCCCAGTGTGGAGGCTTCACTGACAGTCCCCCCAGTGTGGAGGCTTCACTGACATTCCCCCCAGTGTGGAGGCTTCACTGACAGTCCCCCCAGTGTGGAGGCTTCACTGACAGTCCCCCCAGTGTGGAGGCTTCACTGACAGTCCCCCCAGTGTGGAGGCTTCACTGACAGTCCCCCCAGTGTGGAGGCTTAACTGACAGTCCCCCCAGTGTGGAGGCTTCACTGACAGTCCCCCCAGTGTGGAGGCTTCACTGACATTCCCCCAGTGTGGAGGCTTCACTGACAGTCCCCCCAGTGTGGAGGCTTCACTGACAGTCCCCCCAGTGTGGAGGCTTCACTGATAGTCCCCCCAGTGTGTTGGCTTCACTGACAGTCCCCCCAGTGTGGAGGCTTCACTGACAGTCCCCCGAGTGTGTAGGCTTCACTGACAGTCCCCCCAGTGTGCAGGCTTCACTGACAGTCCCCCGAGTGTGGAGGCTTCACTGACAGTCCCCCAGTGTGGAGGCTTCACTGACAGTCCCCCCAGTGTGGAGGCTTCACTGACAGTCCCCCAGTGTGGAGGCTTCACTGACAGTCCCCCCAGTGTGGAGGCTTCACTGATAGTCCCCCCAGTGTGTAGGCTTCACTGACAGTCCCCCCAGTGTGGAGGCTTCACTGACAGTCCCACGAGTGTGTTGGCTTCACTGACAGTCCCCCCAGTGTGGAGGCTTCACTGACAGTCCCCCCAGTGTGGAGGCTTCACTGACAGTCCCCGAGTGTGCAGGCTTCACTGACAGTCCCCCAGTGTGGAGGCTTCACTGACAGTCCCCCCAGTGTGGAGGCTTCACTGACAGTCCCCCCAGTGTGGAGGCTTCACTGACAGTCCCCCAGTGTGGAGGCTTCACTGACAGTCCCCCCAGTGTGGAGGCTTCACTGACAGTCCCCCAGTGTGGAGGCTTCACTGACAGTCCCCCCAGTGTGTAGGCTTCACTGACAGTCCCCCCAGTGTGTAGGCTTCACTGACAGTCCCCCGAGTGTGGAGGCTTCACTGACAGTCCCCCCAGTGTGGAGGCTTCACTGACAGTCCCCCCAGTGTGGAGGCTTCACTGACAGTCCCCCAGTGTGGAGGCTTCACTGACAGTCCCCCGAGTGTGGAGGCTTCACTGACAGTCCCCCAGTGTGGAGGCTTCACTGACAGTCCCCCGAGTGTGGAGGCTTCACTGACAGTCCCCCGAGTGTGGAGGCTTCACTGACAGTCCCCCCAGTGTGGAGGCTTCACTGACAGTCCCCCAGTGTGGAGGCTTCACTGACAGTCCCCCCAGTGTGGAGGCTTCACTGACAGTCCCCCGAGTGTGGAGGCTTCACTGACAGTCCCCCAGTGTGGAGGCTTCACTGACAGTCCCCCGAGTGTGGAGGCTTCACTGACAGTCCCCCGAGTGTGGAGGCTTCACTGACAGTCCCCCAGTGTGGAGGCTTCACTGACAGTCCCCCCAGTGTGGAGGCTTCACTGACAGTCCCCCGAGTGTGGAGGCTTCACTGACAGTCCCCCAGTGTGGAGGCTTCACTGACAGTCCCCCGAGTGTGGAGGCTTCACTGACAGTCCCCCGAGTGTGGAGGCTTCACTGACAGTCCCCCAGTGTGGAGGCTTCACTGACAGTCCCCCGAGTGTGGAGGCTTCACTGACAGTCCCCCCAGTGTGGAGGCTTCACTGACAGTCCCCCCAGTGTGGAGGCTTCACTGACAGTCCCCCAGTGTGGAGGCTTCACTGACAGTCCCCCAGTGTGGAGGCTTCACTGACAGTCCCCCCAGTGTGGAGGCTTCACTGACAGTCCCCCGAGTGTGGAGGCTTCACTGACAGTCCCCCAGTGTGGAGGCTTCACTGACAGTCCCCCAGTGTGGAGGCTTCACTGACAGTCCCCCCAGTGTGGAGGCTTCACTGACAGTCCCCCCAGTGTGGAGGCTTCACTGACAGTCCCCCAGTGTGGAGGCTTCACTGACAGTCCCCCCAGTGTGTAGGCTTCACTGACAGTCCCCCCAGTGTGGAGGCTTCACTGACAGTCCCCCCAGTGTGAAGGCTTCACTGACAGTCCCCCCAGTGTGGAGGCTTCACTGACAGTCCCCCCAGTGTGGAGGCTTCACTGACAGTCCCCCCAGTGTGGAGGCTTCACTGACAATCCCCCCCCCCCCCCAGTGTGGCGTGGGCGGTTGTGTGCTAGACTGAAGCAGCAACAGCACGGGGGGCTGCTCACCCCAGCACCGTCCCTGGCGGCGGCTCAGCGGTGACCCGCATGTTGAGACTGCTCCCCGCCGCCCTGGTGGACGCTCCACCAGGCGGAGATTCGCCATCTGTCTGTGTCTTGTGGAAGTGTCCGAGCTGGTTGGTGGTGGTTGTGCGAGTGGCTTGTTGGGTGTGGGGAGATTGTGGTTGGCTGAGGAATAGTTGTAGTTGCGTGAAAATAATGGTGTAGGAATAATCCGCTTCTAAACCGGCACTGAGTTCCGTGGTGGGTGGTGGTGGTGGGTGGTGATGGTAGGTCGTGGTGGTGATGGTGGTGGGTGGTGATGGTAGGTCGTGGTGGTGATGGTAGGTCGTTGTGGTAGGTATTGATGGTGTGTAGTTGGTGATGGTGGTAGGTCGTGTTTTTTTTCTACCACAGACGTGGCCACACATTTACAATGCTAACCAGTATATATACATTTTCTTCTGTCCTCCATGGACAGGGTTAGAGATGTGTTAAACATACAGTTCAGGGATTTATTGAACAATCAACCACAGAAGGTGATTCGGTGCTTTTAAAATGCTTTTAACCTACATACGTAAATACATACACAGATTTACGTATGCCCTACATAAAGTGTTCGATGTGTCTTTTACATAGTGTCATTAATGTGCATTTACAAAGGTGAAATGTAATTCTGATCAGCTTCCATATATACTTTATACACATACATATACATACACACATATATACGTACATATACATATATACATTACATATATACACACACATGCATTCACATACATTTGTCTCTTTTACTCTGACAGGGTAAAAGCTGATAGAGAAACTAGTGTGCAATTAAGCACTTAATCACTGAAGGTGATTAAGGTGCTTTTACAAGCTCAGGTTATATAGTTACATCATATATATACATTGTATGATTGATACATTATATGGTCAATCTAGGGTACAAGTCCAATATATCATCAAGTGTTCCAGTACTCATATAGTAATTACAGAGTTCAGCATACCTGAGCCCAGGAGGGCGAAAGTCAGTCAGTATGGGACATTCTACAATATAATGTTCAAGAGAGTGCATGTTTTCTTTTTCACAAAGTTGACACATTGTGTACTCGACATTTGGGTTTTGAGAAAGCTGCCAGATACGTCTATATCCCAGGCGTATTCTGGCCACTCTAACATCACATTGTCGGGTTCTTGTTCTATTACTTCCATATGTGAATGTCTCCTCACGATATCTATCATAATATTTAATGCTACAACTTTCCGGTCTTTGTGAATTTGTTAGGTCGGTGAGATCTTCATTAGATATTTGTTTAAGTATTCTCTTTGTCACTGCTAATGAAACACCCTATCAATTTCTACCACTGGTTTTCTACAGGCTGTCTTTGCAAGCATATCAACAGTGTCATGCCTTGAGATGCCAACATGTGATGGTATCCATAGGAATTTAATTTCAAATCTGTTTTCTTTAGCAGCTAAAACATTCATTCGAATATCACTGACTATTTTCTGGGTGTCACTACTATGTGCGTTCAATGCCAGGAGTGCACTCTGCGAGTCACAGTATTCAAGTCCACTGCCTTTTTCTTTTAAAAATTCAGTGGCAAGGTATTTGCCTGCAAGTTCGGGTTGAGTTGTACTTGCCCAGTCATTGACGCGCTTCATTGCTGTATGTACGAGAGAAGATTGTTCAAATATATTACATGCGCATCCGGTACATCGTCCACCTTCTTCTACAGAGCCGTCGGCATAGCACTGATACACATCGTTACCCCATACTCTGCGTACTTTCAGTGATGCTTTTCAGTGTTAACTGTTTTAGAGTACACACTATCTTTCTTGGGCGCATTTACAAAATCAACTGATAGATCCCAGTTATCCCCATAGAGCAATTGGTTGATTAATCATAAATTGAGTTGGGTACATTTTTAATATTTTGATAGAGTTGGCTACCTTGAAGAAACAAAATACATAATCAGATTTCGTTCTTCTTCTATAGACCTCAGGTGAGTGCAGCATATTAGAAAGTTTAGCTTGAAAACTTCATGTGTTGTCTAGATCTACTCAATGCCTTCACACCGAAAACTGTGTTAATAGACAAAATTCTCTCACTTATGGTAGGTAATTATAACTCTGCTCTCATATTAACTATTCTCGTGGACTTTGGAGCCCCAAGGATGAGACGCATAGCTTCATTTTGCAAGGTTTCAAAAGATTTCAGCTCTTTGTCAGTATACAGTGTGAGATGTAGAGCACATCAGTCAATCACAGAGCGTATAAATGATACATAAAACATTCTAGCAAGTCTCACGTTAATTCCATGATTCACACCAACAAGGACCCGCAAGGGCTTTAATCTCTCCCAGAGTCTCCTCTTGAGAGAAGAAAGGTACCCAGGGTTGTTAATGGGGACACCAAGGTATCTGTAAAACTCGCAGTTCTCAAGTGCTCGGCCATCTATATGATAATTGGGTGGTGGAATACCACATGGAATGAGGGCACGAGTTTTCTGTACAGAGATAAGGAGGCCACATTCCTCAGCTCTAGTAGCAAAAGCGTCGAGCAGAACTTGCATTCTAGGCTCGGTGGCAGCCTGTAAACATATATCATCAGCATAACAAATGAGTGTCTTCATTATTAGTTGGAAGATCTTTAATACGTTTATGCATCAGAACGTTGAACAAAAAGGGGCTGAGGACCCCTCCTTGTGGAGTTCCTAGTTCAAAGTGTTTGCTCTCTGTGCTTTTAACACCATTAAACAAAACATATGCTGTTCAATTAGACAAATAACCCTTTATCCATTTCAGTAATTTTCCTTGTATTCCCAGCTCGGCAAGCTGTTACAGTATGATTTCTCTGTTTGCTGTATCTAAAGCTGCTGCTAGGTCGATGAAGACTGCTTGAGGGGAAGCTTCAATATGTGAGAAGTACTCAGCAAAACAGTGTTGTGTACTGAGCCCAGGCATGAATCCAAACAGTTGGGGGTGACAGGTGCCCCTGTATACGATACATGAGCCGGTTAAGAACAATACGTTCAAGCACTTTACAAACACACGATGTTAGAGATATGGGTCTATAATTATCTGAGTGTGGTTTGGGGATGGGAACAATGACACTCTTTGTCCAAGCATCAGGTAATACTCCTTCACTTAAAATCATTCTGTACAACACTAATAGTGGATTACCTGGTACGCGTGAGACTAATCTCAGTAGACTGTAAGTAATACCATCCTCTCCAGGAGCAGTTGATTTGCCCATCTTTAGTGCATGATTTAATTCCCATTCAGTTACATCATTAAGATCCGACACGTCGATAGCTGTACAGGCAAGATTGATGGTGGTGGCCGTAGGTGGTGGTGGTGGTGGTGGTGGCGGCGGCGGCGGCGGCGGCGGCGGCGGCGGCGGCGGCGGTTTAAGCCCAACAGCGACCGGGATGGCGGCTAAGTGTAGCTTACGAAGACCATCTGCTGCCCAGAGGACAGAAGACTAAGAATATTTCTTCATATAAAGATATCCATGTGAGGACACAGGGCTCTGTTTCCTCCTGTTTGGCTCATCCTCTTTTGGAAGGGATGAGAAGTATCTGGGGAAAGCGCCAAGCCCTTGCCACTATAGAGCACTTAGAAGGGATAACGTGACACATTCCCTGTGCCAGGAAAGTACGGCGGGCTCACCATAGCCCGTGCTGCTTGCAACGTTTTGTTCCCAGCAGCTGAATCTAAAACAGCATTAGGATAAGGATTTGGGATGGGACGGAGGGAAGGAATGGTGCCCAACCACTTGGTGGACGGTCGAGGATTGAACGCCGACCTTCAATAAGCGAGACCGTCGCCCTAGCGTCCAGCCCAAGTGATTGGAATCTAGGTTAATGCAACCAACTCCAATTTGATGATTTTTAAGCTTGAATTCCAGACACAAGGTGGTCAGGATCGAGGCTACACTGGGGGATCAGGAGGCTACACTAGGGATTAGGAGCCTACATTGGGAGTCAAGTAGCTACACTTGGGGTTAGGATGCTATACTTGGGGTCAGGGGGCTGCGATGAGGGGTCAGGAGCAATTACAAGGGATTAAAAGTCTTCATTGGGGGTCAGGAGGCTATACTAGGGGTCAGGTGTCTGCTCTGGGGGCCAAAAATCTTCACAAGCTTCCTGAGGGAGAGGATCCGGGGTTTGGAGGCGCTCTGGGGTGTAAAGTGGCTTTCTACGGGGTCAAATAGTTTCTAGGAGTTCAATGTGGCTTCGTATTGTTTGGTAAGATCGGGGTTGTAAGATGCTGTCTCAGCCCGACCCTTTCTCCTTCTCCTTCGTTGGTCAAGCCGGATTTTCTAGATCAATGTTGATATTTAGAGACGAAATGAATCAAAGTTGTTGTATATGCTGCCTTTTTAAACCACTCTCGCTAGTACCTTGATGTAGCCGTTTTCTAAATTACTGTTAGTTCCCCTTTTCTAATGGGTAATTTGCAGTGTTTGTTACCGTAGAAATAGTAGTTATTTTTTAGCTAGAACTAGGGGTTCATTTGGAATAGTGCTGATGTTTCTTATGAAGCTTGGCGCTAAGAGCTGTTATCCTTCATCTGTTCATCTCAAACCTAATGCTAGAAACACTCGCATTTATTATTAGTTTCCATTAGAAATAAACTGTATTTAATGCTAAGTTATTATCTTGTAAGGTACAGTATGCATCAGAAGCCAACTGTGTACCAACGAGTGTCTTGTATGTTGAGTAAACATGTTCTCACTGTGAGTCAACTGAAACTGACTCGCTAGTCTTGAGTATGGTTTGAACGACCACCGATTATTTCATGTTATTGAGAATGGTCCAGTGAGTATGAGGCTGTAAGTGACTGAGCGTCTTAAGTGGTGGCTGCTAACTCCAACTTGTTGAAGAAGTTGACCCACGTGAGGAACCTTGAGAGCACTGGTAACTTTGATTAAGCTCTTGCACCCTTCTTTCTCTTTCTCTGTGTTGCCTTCTTCTGTTTGAGCAACCTGATAACAATTAGATCACTTCCTCTTGATGTAGCTATCTAGTGGTTTAGGCTAGGTCCTTCACCTTGGCAACTATGTCATTCTCATATTGCTTTCCCAATTCCTGTATATACTCCTTCTCCCTGTAGAGTCATATACAGAAGCAATTCCTGTATATTCCTCTTATATATACACGTTGTGATTCACTTTTGATCTTTACTGTATATTTCTTCCATGCTCTTTTACTACATCATTTTCCTTCTAGCACTGCCGGTCCAACGATGGCCACTGGTTTTTATTTTGTGCCTTAGAGGCAGTACAAACATTCCTTCAGCCTTTTTGCATAGCACATAGGATATATATATATATATATATATATATATATATATATATATATATATATATATATATATATATATATATATATATATATATATATATATATAAACTAAAAACTCACACCCCAGAAGTGACTCGAACCCATACTGCCAGGAGCAATGCAACTGGTGCGTACAGGACGCCTCAATCCATTCGACCATCACGACCGGACATAATGAGGTGATAGCTGAAGCTATTTGAACCACCCCACCGCCGGCACTCGGATGGTAATCTTGGGCATAGCATTTTATCAAATCACCTCATTCTTTGGGGCACACGTGAGGAACACAAATGCGAACAAGCCTAAATGGTCCCCAGGACTATATGTAACTGAAAACTCACACCCCAGAAGTAACTCGAACCCATACTGTCAGGAGCAACGCAACTGGTATGTACAGGACGCCTTAATCCACTTGACCATCAAGACCGGTCATAAGGAGGTGAGAGCCGAAGCTATTTGAACAAACCCCCGCCGGCACCCAGATGGTAATCTTGGGCATGGCATTTTATCAAATCACCTCATTCTTTGATTTGATAAAATGCTATGCCCAAGATTACCATCCGGGTGCCGGCGGGGGGAGGGGGGGGGAGATCAAATAGCTTCGGCTATCACCTCCTTATGTCCGGTCGTGATGGTCGTGACGGTCGTGATGGATTAAGGAGTCCTGTACATATTATTTGTGTTGCTCCTGTCAGTATGGGTTCGAGTCACTTCTGGGGTGTGAGTTTTCAATTATATATATATATATATATATATATATATATATATATATATATATATATATATATATATATATATATATAAAAATGTATATATATATATATATATGTACCTGAAAACTCCACACTCCAGAAGGATGCGAACCCAGACAGCCAGGATCACTATGCACCATGACGTACCCGGTTCTTTAACCACTAGACCACACGACTCTACAAAAATCTTGGTAGTCGTGAGACTATTTATCCAACATCCGACAGCGCTCGGTGGTCAGCTCGGGCACAGATATTTCATCGAATCACCTCACTGTGTGGGGCCTCATGAGCAACACAAATGTGAACAAGCTTGAATGGATAAAGCAACAATTTTGATACAGAAGCGGAGGGAAGACCTGGTAGAGCCCACACAGAGACGGAGGAGTCTCACCATTATCACGCGACAATGTTGTTGAAGGAGGACGGCAAGAGACACCCTGAGATATTACGTGAGAAATTTAAAAGCAAAATGTCCAAAATTGGAGGAGAACGACAAAATTTCGTAATCAGGGAGCCGACAACAGAGGAAAACAGTGCCAAGAGAGAACAGTGAAACAAGATGTGGAAGCAAACAACTTTTGGCAGAAGGAAATGGGGAAAATGAGAGCAACTTGCGATAACAAAATATTGGAGCTAGATGCAAAATCTGGAAAAAAAAAAATCAGAAAATTGGAAGACATGAAGAAAGCTCAAACACAGGAAAAAAGAGATAAATGATATAATGTGTCAGGAGACGCTAGCCACCAGTGAGGCTAAACTCGAAAACCTGAACCCTGTAAATGGCACCACGCGGGCCAAAATTTTCAACAACAATGCAGTGGAAAAAAAAAATAAATGTTGTCCTCCAAATAGTAAATTTGGAGGTCAACCAAGGTAGACGGCGTGCAGCTGGAGAGAAGAAGTATGCATCAGTCACAGAACTGATGCATACTCTCCTCCATGAGAGGAGCTACGCCTTCGAGAAGCTGAGAGATATTTGGTAGAAATGTACAGGCGAGAACACAGAAAAACTAGACCACTGTAGCTGATGAACAAAGCAGCGCCATTATCTTGATGAACCGAAAACGAGATCTCAGAACAAAGAGAGGATTTGAAAGGCTCAACCTCGAAAATGACACGAGCAAGGAGGGAATAAAAACAAAGATCAGAGAAGAGACAGGGCAGAGAGAAGGAATGAAGGGAGGAGAGTGGGCAGTAGCCAGCAAGAGGAGAGTGGGCAGTAGCCAGCAAGAGGAGAGTGGGCAGTAGCCAGCAAGAGGATAGTGGGCAGTAGCCAGCAAGAGGAGAGTGGGCAGTAGCCAGCAAGAGGAGAGTGGGCAGTAGCCAGCAAGAGGAGAGTGGGCAGTAGCCAGCAAGAGGAGAGTGGGCAGTAGCCAGCAAGAGGAGAGTGGGCAGTAGCCAGCAAGAGGAGAGTGGGCAGTAGCCAGCAAGAGGAGAGTGGGCAGTAGCCAGCAAGAGGAGAGTGGGCAGTAGCCAGCAAGAGGAGAGTGGGCAGTAGCCAGCAAGAGGAGAGTGGGCAGTAGCCAGCAAGAGGAGAGAGAGTGAGACAAGAGACAGGAAACTTGCAATCCCCCCCCCCCCCACGAAACGCGAGGGCAACACTCACATAGCAATGTAGGGCGAGGATATATAGTTGGTGCTCATGATGAATGAGCAGCCAGGGCCCCAGGTAATCGGAGTCAGCTCTCGGGTTTGACAAGAAACCAACAACCAGAGTACCTCCAGATCCCTTCCCTGACCCCATTTACATTATGCAGTTCAGTACTATAGAATACATAATAATTCATTGGAACGCGTCCAGCGTAGGATGACAGTTAATCCTCCAAATTAAAAACATATCATATGAAGAAAGGTTAACAAAACTTAAATTGGATTTACTGGAAAGGCGAAGAGTTAAGGGTGACATGATAGACGTTTACAAGTGGAAGAATGGACATAACAAAAGGGATATTAATAGAGTATTAAAAGTATCAACACAAGACACAACACGAAACAGTGGGTATAAATTGGATAAGTTTAGATTTAGGAAAGACATGGGTAAATACTGGTTCGGTAACAGAGTTGTTGATTTATGGAACCAATTACCGCGTAACGTGGTGGAGGTGGGGTCCCTTGATTGTTTCAAACGTGGGATGGACATGTATATGAGTGGGAATGAGTGGTTATAAATAGGAGCTGCCTCGTATGGGCTAATAGGCTTTCTGCAGTTACTTATATTCTTATGTTGTTATGTTCTTATCTAGGTGAGTACACACATCGTGTCAGCAAGGCGGACAGCCCGCCTGCTATCATACCGCATACTGTGTTTCCCATTTCCAGTTTTTCTCCCTTTGTGTCTGTCCATTCTCTTTACTCCCCCCCCCCCCCCCCCCCACCACCGAAAAAGTAGCGTTGAAGGTAGGGAGGGACCGTTGAAGGGAGGGACCGTTGAAGGGAGGGACCGTTGAAGGGAGGGACCGTTGAAGGGAGGGACCGTTGAAGGGAGGGACCGTTGAAGGGAGGGAGTGTTGAAGGGAAGGAGGGAGCGTTGAAGGGAAGGAGGGAGCGTTGAAGGTAAGGAGGGAGCGTTGAAGGTAAGGAGGGAGCGTTGAAGGTAAGGAGGGAGCGTTGAAGGTAAGGAGGGAGCGTTGAAGGTAAGGAGGGAGCGTTGAAGGTAAGGAGGGAGCGTTGAAGGTAAGGAGGGAGCGTTGAAGGTAAGGAGGGAGCGTTGAAGGTAAGGAGGGAGCGGGCGCATGAGGACAAGATGCAGAGCGGAACAGGGGGACAGAGGGCGGGAGGGTAGGAGGGATAGATGGTGTGTTCAATGGTGAGAGAGAGAGAGAGTGAGAGTGGGTAGGAGGGAGGGAAGAGGGTGAGATGGAATAAGAGAAAGGGAGGGGTGTAAGGCAGAGACGGGGTGAGAAGGGAGCGATGGCAGGGGAGAGGGAGCGGAGAAGGGAACAAAGGAACGGTAGTTTGGGGAGGGGGGGGGAAGGAGAGGAGATGGAGGGAATGAGAGAGAGAGAGAGAGAGAGAGAGAGAGAGAGAGAGAGAGAGAGAGAGAGAGAGAGAGAGAGAGAGAGAGAGAGAGAGGAAGGACATTAGTGGTCGTCTGGGTTTTTACAAGCTTTTTACCTTAGTCTGGATTCTATATCAGACGACCCGCGTCTCCACGACCTGCGAGCACGCCGAGGTCGTCACGCCGAGGTCGTCACGCCGAGGTCGTCACGCGGAGGTCGTCACGCGGAGGTCGTCACGCAGAGGTCGTCACGCAGAGGTCGTCACGCGGAGGTCGTCACGCAGAGGTCGTCACGCGGAGGTCGTCACGCGGAGGTCGTCACGCCGAGGTCGTCACGCCGAGGTCGTCACGCCGAGGTCGTCACGCGGAGGTCGTCACGCGGAGGTCGTCACGCAGAGGTCGTCACGCAGAGGTCGTCACGCGGAGGTCGTCACGCAGAGGTCGTCACGCGGAGGTCGTCACGCGGAGGTCGTCACGCCGAGGTCGTCAGGAGGTTATAAGGGGAAGTTATGGGAGGAAATGCTTGGCAATCATCATGGGAGGTCATCATGGGAGATCATCACGGCAGGTCATCACTGCAGGTCATCACTGCAGGTCATCACGGCAGGTCATCACGGCAGGTCATCACTGCAGGTCATCACGGCAGGTCATCACTGCAGGTCATCACGGCAGGTCATCACGGCAGGTCATCACAGCAGGTCATCACTGCAGGTCATCACTGCAGGTCATCACTGCAGGTCATCACGGCAGGTCATCACGGCAGGTCATCACTGGCAGGTCATCACGGCAGGTCATCACGACAGGTCATCACAGCAGGTCATCACTGCAGGTCATCACGGCAGGTCATCACGGCAGGTCATCACTGCAGGTCATCACTGCAGGTCATCACTGCAGGTCATCACTGCAGGTCATCACGGCAGGTCATCACAGCAGGTCATCACTGCAGGTCATCACGGCAGGTCATCACAGCAGGTCATCACGGCAGGTCATCACTGCAGGTCATCACAGCAGGTCATCACGGCAGGTCATCACGGCAGGTCATCACGGCAGGTCATCACAGCAGGTCATCACTGCAGGTCATCACGTCAGGTCATCACTGCAGGTCATCACGGCAGGTCATCACGACAGGTCATCACGGCAGGTCATCACGACAGGTCATCACGACAGGTCATCACTGCAGGTCATCACGTCAGGTCATCACGTCAGGTCATCACGTCAGGTCATCACTGCAGGTCATCACGACAGGTCATCACGACAGGTCATCACGGCAGGTCATCACGGCAGGTCATCACGGCAGGTCATCACGGCAGGACATCACAGCAGGTCATCACGGCAGGTCATCACAGCAGGTCATCACGGCAGGTCATCACGGCAGGTCATCACGGCAGGTCATCACAGCAGGTCATCACGACAGGTCATCACGTCAGGTCATCACGGCAGGTCATCACGTCAGGTCATCACGGCAGGTCATCACGGCAGGTCATCACGGCAGGTCATCACGTCAGGTCATCACGGCAGGTCATCACGGCAGGTCATCACGGCAGGTCATCACGTCAGGTCATCACTGCAGGTCATCACGTCAGGTCATCACGGCAGGTCATCACGACAGGTCATCACAGCAGGTCATCACTGCAGGTCATCACGTCAGGTCATCACGTCAGGTCATCACTGCAGGTCATCACGGCAGGTCATCACGGCAGGTCATCACGACAGGTCATCACGTCAGGTCATCACAGCAGGTCATCACTGCAGGTCATCACGTCAGGTCATCACGTCAGGTCATCACTGCAGGTCATCACGGCAGGTCATCACGGCAGGTCATCACGACAGGTCATCACTGCAGGTCATCACGACAGGTCATCACTGCAGGTCATCACGTCAGGTCATCACGTCAGGTCATCACTGCAGGTCATCACGGCAGGTCATCACGGCAGGTCATCACGACAGGTCATCACGGCAGGTCATCACGGCAGGTCATCACGTCAGGTCATCACGGCAGGTCATCACGACAGGTCATCACGACAGGTCATCACGTCAGGTCATCACGTCAGGTCATCACGGCAGGTCATCACTGCAGGTCATCACGGCAGGTCATCACGTCAGGTCATCACGACAGGTCATCACGACAGGTCATCACGTCAGGTCATCACGGGAGGTCATCACGGCAGGTCATCACGGCAGTTCATCACAGCAGGTCATCACAGCAGGTCATCACTGCAGGTCATCACTGCAGGTCATCACTGCAGGTCATCACTGCAGGTCATCACTGCAGGTCATCACTGCAGGTCATCACTGCAGGTCATCACGTCAGGTCATCACGTCAGGTCATCACAGCAGGTCATCACTGCAGGTCATCACTGCAGGTCATCACTGCAGGTCATCACGGCAGGTCATCACGGCAGGTCATCACAGCAGGTCATCACGGCAGGTCATCACAGCAGGTCATCACGGCAGGTCATCACTGCAGGTCATCACTGCAGGTCATCACTGCAGGTCATCACGGCAGGTCATCACGGCAGGTCATCACGGCAGGTCATCACAGCAGGTCATCACGGCAGGTCATCACGGCAGGTCATCACGGCAGGTCATCACGGCAGGTCATCACTGCAGGTCATCACGGCAGGTCATCACTGCAGGTCATCACTGCAGGTCATCACTGCAGGTCATCACGGCAGGTCATCACGTCAGGTCATCACTGCAGGTCATCACGGCAGGTCATCACTGCAGGTCATCACGGCAGGTCATCACGTCAGGTCATCACTGCAGGTCATCACGGCAGGTCATCACGTCAGGTCATCACTGCAGGTCATCACGGCAGGTCATCACTGCAGGTCATCACGGCAGGTCATCACGTCAGGTCATCACAGCAGGTCATCACGGCAGGTCATCACGTCAGGTCATCACTGCAGGTCATCACGGCAGGTCATCACTGCAGGTCATCACGGCAGGTCATCACGTCAGGTCATCACTGCAGGTCATCACGGCAGGTCATCACGTCAGGTCATCACTGCAGGTCATCACGGCAGGTCATCACTGCAGGTCATCACGGCAGGTCATCACGTCAGGTCATCACAGCAGGTCATCACGGCAGGTCATCACGTCAGGTCATCACTGCAGGTCATCACGGCAGGTCATCACGTCAGGTCATCACTGCAGGTCATCACGGCAGGTCATCACTGCAGGTCATCACGGCAGGTCATCACTGCAGGTCATCACGGCAGGTCATCACGGCAGGTCATCACTGCAGGTCATCACGGCAGGTCATCACGGCAGGTCATCACTGCAGGTCATCACGGCAGGTCATCACGGCAGGTCATCACTGCAGGTCATCACTGCAGGTCATCACGGCAGGTCATCACGTCAGGTCATCACGGCAGGTCATCACGTCAGGTCATCACAGCAGGTCATCACAGCAGGTCATCACGACAGGTCATCACGGCAGGTCATCACGACAGGTCATCACGACAGGTCATCACGTCAGGTCATCACGACAGGTCATCACGACAGGTCATCACGACAGGTCATCAAGGACCAGCTTGGGGTAAACAGGTTCAGGAGGCAGGAGTGCACACAGTGACGTCATCATACACGTTTGGAAGGAAAATTGAAGATTGGAAAGATGAACAGAGATGAGACGGCGGTGAGAGGTGGCGGCGCTGGGAGGTGGCGGCGCTGGGAGGTGGCGGCGGTGAGAGGTGGCGGCGGTGAGAGGTGGCGGCGCTGGGAGGTGGATGGCGCTGGGAGGTGGCGGCGGTGAGAGGTGGCGCTGGGAGGTGGCGGCGCTGGGAGGTGGCGGCGCTGGGAGGTGGCGGCGCTGGGAGATGGCGGCGGTGAGAGGCGGCGGTGAGAGGTGGCGCTGGGAGGTGGCGGCGCTGGGAGGTGGCGGCGCTGGGAGATGGCGGCGGTGAGTGGTGGCGGCGCTGGGAGGTGGCGGCGCTGGGAGGTGGCGGCGCTGGGAGGTGGCGGCGCTGGGAGGTGGCGGCGCTGGGAGGTGGCGGCGCTGGGAGGTGGCGGCGGTGAGAGGTGGCGGCGGTGAGAGGTGGCGGCGCTGGGAGGTGGCGGCGCTGGGAGGTGGCGGCGGTGAGAGGTGGCGCTGGGAGGTGGCGGCGCTGGGAGGTGGCGGCGGTGAGAGGTGGCGCCGGTGAGAGGTGGCGCTGGCAGGTGGCGGCGCTGGGAGGTGGCGGCGCTGGGAAGTGGCGGCGCTGGGAGGTGGCGGCGGTGAGAGGTGGCGCTGGGAGGTGGCGGCGGTGAGAGGTGGCGCTGGGAGGTGGCGGCGCTGGGAGGTGGCGGCGGTGAGAGGTGGCGCTGGGAGGTGGCGGCGCTGGGAGGTGGCGGCGGTGAGAGGTGGCGCTGGGAGGTGGCGGCGCTGGGAGGTGGCGGCGCTGGGAGGTGGCGGCGGTGAGAGGTGGCGGCGCTGGAAGGTGGCGGCGCTGGGAGGTGGCGGCGGTGAGAGGTGTCGGCGCTGGGAGGTGGCGGCGGCGCTGGGAGGTGGCGGCACTGGGAGGTGGCGGCGCTGGGAGGTGGCGGCGGTGAGAGGTGGCGGCGCTGGGAGGTGGCGGCGCTGGGAGGTGGCGGCGCTGGGAGGTGGCGGCGCTGGGAGGTGGCGGCGCTGGGAGGTGGCGGCGCTGGGAGGTGGCGGCGCTGAGAGGTGGCGGCGCTGGGAGGTGGCGGCGCTGGGAGGTGGCGGCGCTGGGAGGTGGCGGCGCTGGGAGGTGAGGACATGAGCGGGTGAGTGAGATTGCAGGAGGAGGAGGAGGAGGAATAGAAGAAAAGGAGAGAAGGTAATGAGGGAAATAGAAGGAAGGCATGAGAAAGCAATGTGGTGTGATTCCTTCCCGAGTTTCGGACCAGGAACTCGGCCGGGAGGGAGGGAGCCATGGGGGAGAAGGGAGGCAGGCAGGACGGGTTGAAGCGAGGAAACAAATCAAGAAGTGAAAGTGAAGAGACTAGTAAGAAGGGAATGTAATGGGGAAGACTGGCTGCCTTCCCTTCTTCCTGGAGGAGAGGATAGTGTTGTTACTGGCTGCCTTCCCTTCTTCCTGGAGGGGGGGGGGGGAGAATAGTGGTGCTACTGGTCGCCTTCCCTTCTTCTTGGAGGGGGGAGGGTACTGTTGCTACTGGCTGCCTTCTCTTCTTCTTGGAGGGGAGGGTACTGGTGCTACTGGCTGCCTTCCCTTCTTCCTGGAGGAGAGGGTAGTGGTGCTACTGGCTGCCTTCTCCTTCCTGGAGGGTAGGGTAGTGGTGCTACTGGCTGCCTTCCCTTCTTCCTGGAGGGGGAGGGGGAGAATAGTGGTGCTACTGGCTGCCTTCCCTTCTTCTTGGAGGGGGGAGGGTACTGTTGCTACTGGCTGCCTTCCCTTGTTCCTGGAGGAGAGGGTAGTGGTGCTACAGGCTGCCTTCCCTTCTTCCTGGAGCGGAGGGTAGAGATGCTACTGGCTGCCTTTCCTCTTGCCGGGTTGGTAGGAGGGACACTGGTGATTGTGGCTGCCTTCTTTCCAGTCGGAAGTGGATAGTGTTTTTGGTTGTTGCCTTTCTTTTGCGGGGGACTACAGTGCTACTGGCTGCCTTCACTCCTGCCAGTTGGGGTCCTGGCATCCTTCCCGTCCGCTGCAGGAGGAGCAGAGGTTCTAATGGCTGCCTTTTTTTCTTGTCTGGTTGGGGGAAATGGGCAGATTAGTTAGTAGTGTTATTGACTGCCTTCTCTCCTACCAGGAAAAGTAGATTTGTACTATTGACTGCCTTCCCATCTGCCATGGGGGTAGGGGGGGTGTCACTTGTGCTACTGGCTGCCTTCCTCCAAGCCTTGAGTGCCTTAAACGTTATACGTACTAGTGGCTTTAGGTATTGTATGTACTAGCTCTATCTTTAAATTCCAACATTATATTTGTAACTCATCTTCAATGTATGTTCCTTTACCTGAATAAAAAAATATAATTAATCTCTAACGTGAGTCTGGTGATGGAGGAGTCACGATGACTGAAGTAGTGGTCAACAACATGTGAGAACCGGTTTAATATGGAGCGGAGCATATTTGAGGCCACAACAGTGTTGTGGTGAAGGAGGAAGACATTAACGCCGCCGCAAGGAGACAGGAGGAGACGGCTGAGGCAGGTGACGAGTGGTGGCGACAGGTGGCGCGCTCTGCCTCTCACTCCCACCGGCTAAACAAAAGCCTCGCATCTGTCGGTAATGCATGGAATTGGATTCTATTATCTGCTTCCCTTATTTTAAACTAAATTAGTCATTACCTCCGATGAATGAAAGCTCACGCACATTGCTAGTCGTTTAATCAATCGTCGCTTTCTAATTTTCATTGACCGGACAACCGGACTGGAGCCTAGCGTGTTTACGGCGCCATGTGGGAACATTGCACCAGACGCGGCTCTCTTGTTTCTGAATGTTTCTATTTGATAAATTAGCGACGGGAAGAACGCACAGCTCTGAGGTTTCTGGTCTAGACGAGAGAAGAGGTAATACGGTACCAGGTGACGATGGTGAGACTGAGAACAACATGAAACATGGGAACAGGGACAAAACTCACCGGTTTAAAAGCAGTACAGTTTGCCCGGGAAAGTTATAGAAAATTATAACTAACTTCATCATTAAGAGTGGGCGCACGGTCAACGTGTGTCCTTTATCTGTAGCAGGTTATCTTGAGAGGATTTCGGGGCTTAGCGTCCCCGCGGCCCGGTCCTCGACCAGGCCTTGTTATTGTTACACATTCCCCATGAAAAAACCCTGTAGCAGATGTCTAACTCCCAGGTACCTATTTACTGCTAGGTGAACAGGGCTATCAGAGTGAAAGAAACTTGCTCATTTGTTTCCGCCTCCTTCGGGGATCCAACCCGGAACCTTAGGACTACGAATCCGAAGCGCTGCCCACTGAGCTGTCAGGTTCCGAGAGTTCTTCTCTCCAAGCCCGGCCTCGGGCCAGACTTGAGATAAGTTGATCTAAAAGGTTGTTGCGTGTAGCGAGCCGCAGGCCGGCGTGTGCAGTAGTACCCTTACATCAGTATAGTAGTAAAGGATAAAGTTAGACCGAGGACCAGCTAGGTCTTAGTGCCCGAGTTACACGGGAGGACAGTGTGGGAGAGGTTGGGCTAGATACTCACCTAATTGTGCTTGCGGGGGTTGAGCTCTGGCTCTTTGACCCCGCCTCTCAACTGTCAATCAAGGTGTTCTAGTTTCGATGGTAACAGTGTGTTGAACGCTGCCTCCTGCAAATTCTGCTCCTACTATTTTCCACTTTTTTTTTCTTCCTGTTTCAAATATTTTGTGATATTTCTTCATGAACTCTTTTTTTTCGTTTTTCTCGTGAATTTTTTCGTTTTTCTCGTTTTTCGTGTGAATTTTTGCTTCCCACAGTCCAGCTCTCTGTTTGATCTACATTTTCAAAGGGACCAACACGATGTTTTCAGTCAGGAGCAATGGTTCCAGCGCCAGGGTAGTCTATCTCTACCCAATCTGTCCTCCTACAAAGAACGTCCGATTTCAATCATATGCATTACATAAGGCCAAAAATTATGGCACTAGAAATTGGAAGCGGCTCGCGAAAGTGACGCACTGTCCCGTTTTCTGTTTTGGGTCCTCTGGTAGGTTAGGAGAGGACACTTTAAATCGACCGTTTTCTTGAGGTTGGTGGCTCAGAGGACGGGCTGCTCTACCACCATTGAGAGCTCTTGTATGCCCTCACAGGTATACCTCACTTACCGCTGTTAATACACTGACAGCTTGCTCGGAATTTAGGCCTAACACCGTACCAAGCCACTGGTATTATTCAGGTCAACACACACCCTCGCGCGCGCGCGCGCGCACACACACACACACACACACACACACACACACACACACACACACACACACACACACACACACACACACACACACACATGTCGATCGTGCCGATCTTCAAGAAAGGTGATAGGGAGGAGGCACTTAACTATAGACCTGTATCACTGACAAGCATCCCCTGTAAAATACTGGAAAGAATAATTAGGCTACGACTGGTTGCACACCTGAGGTTATCTTGAGGTTATCTTGAGATGATTTCGGGGTTTTAGTGTCCCCGCGGCCCGGTCCTCGACCAGGCCTCCACCCCCAGGAAGCAGCCCGTGACAGCTGACTAACACCCAGGTACCTATTTTACTGCTAGGTAACAAGGGCATAGGGTGAAAGAAACTCTGCCCATTGTTTCTCGCCGGCGCCTGGGATCGAACCCAGGACCACAGGATCACAAGTCTAGCGTGCTGTCCACTCGGCCGACCGGCTCCCTATGGTCAGTAACCTAGAGAACATTAGGTTTGTGAACAAACACCAACATGGGTTCTGGACAGGGAAATCGTGCCTAACAAACCTTCTGGAATTCTATGATAAAATAACGAGGATAAGACAGGACAGAGATGGTTGGGCAGACTGCATATTTCTGGACTGCCAAAAAGCCTTTGATACAGTACCGCACATGAGACTGCTGTTCAAGCTCGAGAGGCAGGCGGGGGTGGGGGGAAAGGTCCTAGCATGGATAAGGAACTACCTAACAGGAAGGAGCCAAAGAGTTACGGTAAGGGGCGAGAAGTCGGACTGGCGAACAGTAACAAGTGGAGTACCACAAGGATCGGTGCTGGGACCAATTCTATTTCTTGAATATGTTAACGACATGTTTACAGGCGTTGAGTCCTACATGTCGATGTTTGCGGATGACGCAAAGTTGATGAGAAGAGTTGTGACAGATGAGGATTGCAGGATCCTCCAAGAGGACCTGAACAGGTTGCAGAGATGGTCAGAGAAATGGCTAATGGAATTCAACACGAGCAAATGTAAAGTTATGGAAATGGCACTAGGAGATAGGAGACCAAAGGGACAGTACACAATGAAGGGGAACAGCCTACCTGTAACGACGCGTGAAAGAGACCTGGGGGTGGACGTAACACCTAATCCTGAGGCACATATAAATAGGATAACGACAGCAGCGTACTCTACACTGGCAAAAGTTAGAACATCATTCAGAAACCTAAGTAAGGAGGCATTTAGGGCGCTTTACACTGCCTACGTAAGGCCAGTCTTAGAGTATGCCGCCTCATCATGGAGTCCCCATCTGAAGAAGCATATAATGAAACTGGAAAAGGTTCAGAGGTTTGCAACGAGACTCGTCCCAGAGCTACGAGGGATGGGGTATGAGGAGCGCCTGAGGGAACTGTGCCTTACGACACTAGAAAGAAGAAGGGAGAGGGGGGACATGATAGGAACGTATAAGATACT
Source organism: Procambarus clarkii (assembly GCF_040958095.1). Taxonomy (NCBI): domain Eukaryota; kingdom Metazoa; phylum Arthropoda; class Malacostraca; order Decapoda; family Cambaridae; genus Procambarus; species Procambarus clarkii. The sequence continues at coordinate 16,652,255 of NC_091165.1, forward strand.
CAGAGGGATTGACAGAGTGGACATAGACGAAATGTTCACACGGAATAGTAACAGAACGAGGGGACATGGATGGAAGCTTGAAACTCAGATGAGTCACAGAGATGTTAGGAAGTTTTCTTTTAGCGTGAGAGTAGTGGGAAAATGGAATGCACTTCAGGAACAGGTTGTGGAAGCAAATACTATTCATAATTTTAAAACCAGGTATGATAGGGAAATGGGACAGGAGTCATTGCTGTAAACAACCGATGCTCGAAAGGCGGGATCCAAGAGTCAATGCTCGATCCTGCAGACACAACTAGGTGAGTACAACTAGGTGAGTACACACACACACACACACACACACACACACACACACACACACACACACACACACACACACACACACACACACACACACACACACATACTGAGGAGCCGGTGGCTGAGCGGACAGCACGCTGGATCCGTGATCCTGTGGTCCCTGGTTCGATTCCTGGCGCCGGCGAGAAACAATGGGCAGAATTTATTTCACCCTAATGCACCTGTTACCGAGCAGTAAATAGGTACCTGGGAGTTAGGCAGCTGTCACGGGCTGCTTCCTGGTGTGTGTGTGAGTGTGTGTGTGTGTGTGTGTGTGTGTGTGTGTGTGTGTGTGTGTGTGTGTGTGTGTGTGTGTGTGTGTGTGTGGTGAGGGGAAAAAATAGTAGTTAGTAACAGTTGATTGACGGTTGAGAGGCGGGCAGAAAGAACAGAGCTCAACCCCCGCAAACACAACTAGGTGAATACACCCTCACACGCACACACCCTCACACGCACAAACGCGCACACCTTCACACCCTCACACCCACACACGTACACACACACTCACACGCACACACCCTCACACGAACGCACCCTCACACGCACATTCTTCAAGAATAGAAGAGTGAGAAAGACCTATAGCCGATATCACGCGAGACCTGTCCCCTGAAGCCCACATCAAGACGATAACATCAGCGGCATATGCCAGGTTGGCCAACAGAAGAACAGCTTTTAGAACTTTGGTACAGAATAATTCAGAACCTTGTATGCCACATATGTCAGACCAATCCTGGAGTATGCAGCTCCAGCATGGAGTCCTTATCTCGTCAAGCACAAGACTAAATTGGAGAAAGTTCAGAGGTATGCCACCAGACTAGTGCCCGAGCTGAGGGGTATGAGCTACGAGGAGACACTACGGGGACTAAAACTCACGTCCCTGAAAAGACAGAAGTGTTAGGGGAGACATGATCACCACATACAATATTCTCAGAGAAATTAATAAAGTAAATAACTTCAGTTTATTATTTACCATATCAATTCCTGATAGACACACAGAGGGCACATGCACACAGGTGGAAATTAAGTACCCAAGTAAGCCGTAGAGACATTAGATGAGCGTCACGTGTACATACAGCTTCAATGGTCTCCAAGCCAAAACACATCCGAAAACTATTTGACTGTCTGTTCGTTCGATTGTCCAGCCAACCCTGCAAGATAAGTTTCCGCGCGTTACGCCAAGACGCAAGACGCAGTGAAGATTGGGGTAGGAACCACACGGCTTCCTGTCCCAGCATCCTGGTGTAGTTTGTGCCTCATCACCGGGGTAAATTATGTGTACAGGAGGCGGCAGTTGTCAACACAACTGGAGCAACTCCATTAATTTACTGTGTTAGTAATTCTTTCTCTACCTGCCTTTGACTTCTCTTTGTATATAGAAAACTTTGTAAACAACTTATAAAACATTGAAAATAAACCAAAACATATGTAATTGTGCATGAAATCATCGAGTTTGCCATAGAAACTGGGAAGTTTTGCGTGCATGGCCGCAAGCCTAGCACGGCTCCCAGCGCCCGACACGGCATAGTGATTTAATAATAATAATAATAATAATAATAATATTGTGAGCGTTGGAGTTACTGAACTATTTGTTATTATAGTAAACATTAAACCTACAGAACCCAAAACTGCGCCTTTCATCATTGAGAGATTAGAGAGCTGTGTTATCATTTGCTAGATGGCGTATTTATCAGTTTACATTTCCAGTAATTAGTGGCGTTTTAAAACATACAAATACTGTACTTGAGAAGTAACCGCTAATCTGGGGACAGATTCACGAATCAGTTACTCACGTACTTACGAACGTGTACATCTTTCCTCAATCTTTGACGGCTTTGTTTACATTTATCAAACAGTTTACAAGCATGAAAGCTTCCCAGTCAACTGTTGTTATTGTTATAAACAGCCTCCTGGTGCTTCGGAGCTCCTTAACTGTTTAATATTTGTAAACAAAGCCGCCAAATATTGAGAAAAGATGTACACGTTAGTAAGTGCTTGAGTAACTGCTTCGTGAATCTGACCCCTGGTCCCCCTGTATTATTTAGAAATAAAATATTATTATTATTATTGTTGTTAAGACACTACAACCCACATTTCTGAAAATAAAGGAAGTGGCTACGTTTCGGGCCATCATGGGGACTATTATCAAAGTAGACCGAAACGTCGTCATTCCCTTTGCCTTCAGAAGTGTGGGTTGCGAGTCCTTACATTTTCAGCCACGTTACTGTGACCTACTGACTCCATATTATCGTAGTTTGTCACAGGGAAAACAGCTGACAATTTAATTGCATTCCTTAATGCCAACAGAGATTTTCGCGAGCTTAAGGGTCAAGTTAAGAACACATATTGGGAACAATTCCTACAAGGTATCAATAGAACTACAACATTATCAGAAATGTGGAACAAAATTAAAAACATTACCAAACCTTCAGCCCCAGTTCAGCTTCATCATACTCCTGCAGAATATGCTGACATGCTCCTAGCTCAATGGTCTAGTGTCTCACAAATTTCTTCCCTACCCCCAGATATACAGCAGCATTTAAGACATACCAACATTAACAGAAACTTTAATATTGAAATAGCACGCTCCTCACCAGATTTAACGGATCAGTTTCCTATAACCCCCCTTTGAATTAACATCAGCATTAGGAAAACCTAAGCAAACTGCCCCTGGTGAGGATGGTATAACTTATAACATCTTGAGCTTACTGAATGATGTCCCTAGCCACCCTCTGCTTGACCTCTATCAAATGAGTCTCTCACAAGGTATCTTGCCAAAGAATTGGACACAAAGTCTCATAATACCAATTCCTAAACCTAACTCTCAAAAATTCAGACCCATTTCCCTTACATCTTGCATGTGTAAAGTCTTGGAGAGAATTGTTCTCAATCGTGTCATGTTTCAGGTCAAAGAAAAACTGGCCCCAAACCTATATGGGTTCATGCCCAAGTGTAGCACACAAACATGCTTTGCTGAATATTTTGTAAACTCCCAGGATGGGACACAGGCAGCCTTTATTGACCTAAAGTCAGCTTTCGATGTAGCGAATGGCGAAATAATATTAGAGCAACTTGCTGAATTTGGAATCAAAGGTAATCTTCTGAGTTGGATAAAGAGCTACCTATCCAACAGGCGTGCTAGTGTCCTATTTAAAGGAGTTAAAAGTACAAGAACAGATGCATTCGAACTAGGCACACCTCAAGGTGGTGTCCTAAGCCCTATGCTCTTCAATATACTTATGCACAAACTTATCCATGACATACCTGTACAACCTACGGAAACAGTTATATGTTATGCTGATGATATTTGTATTATGGCACACAGTAAACCAAGGCTACAAATGTTACTTGATGCATTCTCCAAGAAAGTAGTAGAATGTGGCCTCATAATCTCTGTTGATAAAACAAGGGTTCTTATTCCCCATTCTCTTCATGCTAACTATACTATTAATGGAGTGCCCGTGGAGACTTGTGAGTCTTATAAATATCTTGGAGTCGAGGTTAATGATACAAATCTCGTCAGCAACCTGCGTAAAAAACTAGTTGAGCGTCTTAAACCTCTCAGAACTCTTGTTGGCAAAGGATTTGGCATTAACACAAAATATGCTCGTAGTTTTTATATTGCCTTTATACGATCTGTTGTTGATTATTATGCCTTGCATCTTCTTAATTTTTCTCCTAAACAATTACAAGGCCTAGATGTAGTACAGAATGATGCCATGCGCATCATCCTGGGTTGTCCTAGAACTGTCAGAATTGTTAACATGAGAAAGGAACTAAACTTACCTTCCATTTACGAAAGAATAGTTCTACTTAGTACTATGTTTTGCGCCAAAACTTTGAAAAATAATGGTCCCCCCCAGCTCTATTCAAATTAAATTGAGATCCATTCTAAACAATTCTGACTGTTCCCTCAATCCGCCGCAAAAAGCTCCCTACAGTGTGTGGCTCAGTTGTTGTGCCTATAATCTTCAGAAACTGAATGTATCTCTTAACCCTGATAAAACTGTTCACTATATTCCCCCTTGGAAAGATGTGGAAGTCTCTCTGCATTACACTCCCATCAGTGTTAAACAAATGTATAACACTGATATTTTGAGATGTATAACATTAGAAGCTATTGACAGTCATCTTCAAATTCTCAAACCGACTGAATCCTATGCCTTTACTGATGGCTCTGTGCAGTTAGGCACTGGTAGAACAGGTTGTGCATGTGCAGTGTATAAAGGGAATGAAATGATCATGACTAGTACACAGAGATTGAACAACTGGGCAAGCACGACACAGACCGAGCTATTGGGTATTTATCTAGCCACTGAATACCTTAAGCTCAATGGTGGTGGAGTTATTTTCTGTGACTCTAAAAGTGCTCTGCAGTCCTTAAATAACCCATCACAATGTATGTCGGAAGTAGCTTGTAATATTAAATGGAATGTAATTTTTGCCAATGATAATAATTCTTGTATAAAATTTGTGTGGATCCCATCCCATGTTGGAGTTGAAAAACATGACTTTGTAGATCAATTGGCCAATGAGGCTTGCAGGAAAGAAAACATTGATTATGATTTTGGACTATCTAATGCAGTTATTAGAAACATACAAATTAAAGAAATTAATTCAGATTTAGAAGAACTAAGAAATGCACAGAGACCTGAAAGCTGCAGTATTAAAAGTTATGACAAGTTCTGTAATAATAGGTATTTGTATGGTCAGCACAGTAACCGGACCAGGCAATGTGATGTAGTAATTGCGCGAATTCGCCTTGGCTATAGACACATCTGGCAGGTTAGTGAGGCTGAGCCACTACCAGAATATTCAGATTGTAAACTCTGTGATAAACCTTTAATGCATTCACTAGAACACTATATTGATGAATGTGAAACCGTAAAGGACTTTAGACCTCCTGGCCTATTGTACCACCAACTGTGTAACTATTTTATTGACTCAGGTGTTCTGGACGACATCCTAACAATTTACCCAAAATTTGCTTCTCCATTTTAAAGAATGAAGAACAATTTCTATTTATACTCTAAGCTGCATCACTTATGAACCCATCCCTGCCCTTGTGTGGCAGTGCACAATAGAAAGTTGTTGTCACATATCCACACATTAAAACATTGATTGTAACCGTGATATATATGTGCTTCAGCCTACAGTTTAGACCTATTGTCTTATGTATGACCCTCTGTCCTGCGTGACAGTGAATACTAGCATTAACCTCAATTTAATAAGACTATCAAAATCCTCAGATTAGGCAAAATTGTAATTAATTTTGTCAATAAAGATGTTAATAATAATAATAAGGGAAAACTCGATTTTGTATTATATCGTACTGGCCTATCAGTGTCTACAGAGCAGTGAGGCCTAGCTCCAGGCCTCGTTTATTAGCCTCGTGTTCCGTGTTAGCCTCGTGCTACGTGTTAGCCTCGTGCTCCGTGTTAGCCTCGTGCTACGTGTTAGCCTCGTGCTCCGTGTTAGCCTCGTGCTACGTGTTAGCCTCGTGCTACGTGTTAGCCTCGTGCTCCGTGTTAGCCTCGTGCTAGGTGTTAGCCTCGTGCTAGGAGTTAGCCTCGTGCTACGTGTTAGCCTCGTGCACCGTGTTAGCCTCGTGCACCATGTTAGCCTCGTGCACCGAGTTAGCCTCGTGCTCCGTGTTAGCCTCGTGCTAAGTGTTAGCCTCGTGCTACGTGTTGGCCTCGTGCTACGTGATAGCCTCGTGCTACGTGTTAGCTTCGTGCTACGTGTTAGCCTCGTGCTCCGTGTTAGTCTCGTGCACCATGTTAGCCTCGTGCTACGTGTTAGCCTCGTGCTCCGTGTTAGTCTCGTGCACCGTGTTAGCCTCGTGCACCGTGTTAGCCTCGTGCTACGTGCTAGCCTCGTGCACCGTGTTAGCCTCGTGCACCGTGTTAGCCTCGTGCACCGTGTTAGCCTCGTGCACCGTGTTTGCACCGTGGTAGCCCCGTGCACGGTGTTAGCCCCGTGCACCGTGTTAGCCTCGTGCACCGTGTTAGCCTCGTGCTACGTGTTAGCCTCGTGCACCGTGGTAGCCTCGTGCTACGTGTTAGCCTCGTGCTACGTGTTAGCCCCGTGCACCGTGTTAGCCTCGTGCACCGTGGTAGCCTCGTGCTACGTGTTAGCCTCGAGCTCCGTGTTAGCCTCGTGCTCCGTGTTAGCCTCGTGCTACGTGTTAGCCCCGTGCACCGTGTTAGCCTCGTGCACCGTGTTAGTCTCGTGCACCCTGTTAGTCTCGTGCACCGTGTTAGCCTCGTGCTACGTGTTAGTCTCGTGCACCGTGTTAGCCTCGTGCTGCGTGTTGGCCTCGTGCCTCGTGTCCAGCAACCAGGAGGCCTGGTCGACGACCGGGCCGCGGGGACACTAAGCCCCGGAAGCACCTCAAGGTAGCCTCAAGGTAGGTAGGTAACCGTGTTAGCCTCGTGCTACGTGTTAGCTTCGTGCTACGTGTTAGCCTCGTGCACCGTGTTAGCCTCGTGCTACGTGTTAGCCTCGTGCTACGTGTTAGCTTCGTTCTACGTGTTAGCCTCGTGCACCGTGTTAGCCTCGTGCTCCGTGTTAGCCTCCAGCTACGTGTTAGCCTCGTGCACCGTGTTAGTCTCGTGCACCGTGTTAGCCTCGTGCTACGTGTTGGCCTCGTGCACCGTGTTAGCCACGTGTTAGTCTCGTGCACCGTGTTAGCCTCGTGCTACGTGGTAGCCTCGTGCTCCGTGTTAGCCTCGTGCTACGTGGTAGCCTCGTGCTACGTGGTAGCCTCGTGCTACGTGGTAGCCTCGTGCTACGTGTTAGCCTCGTGCACCGTGTTAGCCTCGTGCTCCGTGGTAGCCTCGTGCTACGTGGTAGCCTCGTGCTCCGTGGTAGCCTCGTGCTCCGTGTTAGCCTCGTGCTACGTGTTGGCCTCGTGCACCGTGTTAGCCTCGTGCACCGTGTTAGTCTCGTGCACCGTGTTAGTCTCGTGCACCGTGTTAGCCTCGTGCTACGTGTTAGCCTCGTGCTCCGTGTTAGCCTCGTGCTACGTGTTAGTCTCGTGCACCGTGTTAGCCTCGTGCTGCGTGTTGGCCTCGTGCCTCGTGTCCAGCAACCAGGAGGCCTGGTCGACGACCGGGCCGCGGGGACACTAAGCCCCGGAAGCACCTCAAGGTAGCCTCAAGGTAGGTAGGTAACCGTGTTAGCCTCGTGCTACGTGTTAGCTTCGTGCTACGTGTTAGCCTCGTGCACCGTGTTAGCCTCGTGCTACGTGTTAGCCTCGTGCTACGTGTTAGCTTCGTTCTACGTGTTAGCCTCGTGCACCGTGTTAGCCTCGTGCTACGTGTTAGCCTCGTGCTCCGTGTTAGCCTCCAGCTACGTGTTAGCCTCGTGCACCGTGTTAGTCTCGTGCACCGTGTTAGCCTCGTGCTACGTGTTGGCCTCGTGCACCGTGTTAGCCTCGTGCTACGTGTTAGTCTCGTGCACCGTGTTAGCCTCGTGCTACGTGGTAGCCTCGTGCTCCGTGTTAGCCTCGTGCTACGTGGTAGCCTCGTGCTACGTGGTAGCCTCGTGCTACGTGTTAGCCTCGTGCACCGTGTTAGCCTCGTGCTACGTGGTAGCCTCGTGCTACGTGGTAGCCTCGTGCTACGTGTTAGCCTCGTGCACCGTGTTAGCCTCGTGCTCCGTGGTAGCCTCGTGCTACGTGGTAGCCTCGTGCTCCGTGGTAGCCTCGTGCTCCGTGTTAGCCTCGTGCTACGTGTTGGCCTCGTGCACCGTGTTAGCCTCGTGCACCGTGTTAGTCTCGTGCACCGTGTTAGTCTCGTGCACCGTGTTAGCCTCGTGCTACGTGTTAGCCTCGTGCTCCGTGTTAGCCTCGTGCACCGTGTTAGCCTCGTGCACCGTGTTAGCCTCTTGCTACGTGTTAGCCTCGTGCACCGTGTTAGCCTCGTGCACCGTGGTAGCCTCGTGCTACGTGTTAGCCTCGTGCACCGTGTTAGCCTCGTGCACCGTGGTAGCCTCGTGCTACGTGTTAGCCTCGTGCTACGTGTTAGCCTCGTGCTACGTGTTAGCCTCGTGCACCGTGTTAGCCTCGTGCTACGTGATAGCCTCGTGCACCGTGTTAGCCTCGTGCACCGTGTTAGCCTCGTGCTACGTGGTAGCCTCGTGCTACGTGGTAGCCTCGTGCTACGTGGTAGCCTCGTGCTACGTGTTAGCCTCGTGCACCGTGTTAGCCTCGTGCTCCGTGGTAGCCTCGTGCTACGTGGTAGCCTCGTGCTCCGTGGTAGCCTCGTGCTCCGTGTTAGCCTCGTGCTACGTGTTGGCCTCGTGCACCGTGTTAGCCTCGTGCACCGTGTTAGTCTCGTGCACCGTGTTAGTCTCGTGCACCGTGTTAGCCTCGTGCTACGTGTTAGCCTCGTGCTCCGTGTTAGCCTCGTGCTACGTGTTAGTCTCGTGCACCGTGTTAGCCTCGTGCTGCGTGTTGGCCTCGTGCCTCGTGTCCAGCAACCAGGAGGCCTGGTCGACGACCGGGCCGCGGGGACACTAAGCCCCGGAAGCACCTCAAGGTAGCCTCAAGGTAGGTAGGTAACCGTGTTAGCCTCGTGCTACGTGTTAGCTTCGTGCTACGTGTTAGCCTCGTGCACCGTGTTAGCCTCGTGCTACGTGTTAGCCTCGTGCTACGTGTTAGCTTCGTTCTACGTGTTAGCCTCGTGCACCGTGTTAGCCTCGTGCTACGTGTTAGCCTCGTGCTCCGTGTTAGCCTCCAGCTACGTGTTAGCCTCGTGCACCGTGTTAGTCTCGTGCACCGTGTTAGCCTCGTGCTACGTGTTGGCCTCGTGCACCGTGTTAGCCTCGTGCTACGTGTTAGTCTCGTGCACCGTGTTAGCCTCGTGCTACGTGGTAGCCTCGTGCTCCGTGTTAGCCTCGTGCTACGTGGTAGCCTCGTGCTACGTGGTAGCCTCGTGCTACGTGTTAGCCTCGTGCACCGTGTTAGCCTCGTGCTACGTGGTAGCCTCGTGCTACGTGGTAGCCTCGTGCTACGTGTTAGCCTCGTGCACCGTGTTAGCCTCGTGCTCCGTGGTAGCCTCGTGCTACGTGGTAGCCTCGTGCTCCGTGGTAGCCTCGTGCTCCGTGTTAGCCTCGTGCTACGTGTTGGCCTCGTGCACCGTGTTAGCCTCGTGCACCGTGTTAGTCTCGTGCACCGTGTTAGTCTCGTGCACCGTGTTAGCCTCGTGCTACGTGTTAGCCTCGTGCTCCGTGTTAGCCTCGTGCACCGTGTTAGCCTCGTGCACCGTGTTAGCCTCTTGCTACGTGTTAGCCTCGTGCACCGTGTTAGCCTCGTGCACCGTGGTAGCCTCGTGCTACGTGTTAGCCTCGTGCACCGTGTTAGCCTCGTGCACCGTGGTAGCCTCGTGCTACGTGTTAGCCTCGTGCTACGTGTTAGCCTCGTGCTACGTGTTAGCCTCGTGCACCGTGTTAGCCTCGTGCTACGTGATAGCCTCGTGCACCGTGTTAGCCTCGTGCACCGTGTTAGCCTCGTGCACCGTGTTAGCCTCGTGCACCGTGGTAGCCTCGTGCTACGTGTTAGCCTCGTGCTACGTGTTAGCCTCGTGCTACGTGTTAGCCTCGTGCTACGTGATAGCACGAGGCTACCACGGTGCACGAGGCTACGTGTTAGCCTCGTGCACCGTGTTAGCCTCGTGCACCGTGGTAGCCTCGTGCTACGTGTTAGCCTCGTGCTACGTGTTAGCCTCGTGCTACGTGTTAGCCTCGTGCACCGTGTTAGCCTCGTGCTACGTGATAGCCTCGTGCTACGTGATAGCCTCGTGCACCGTGTTAGCCTCGTGCACCGTGTTAGCCTCGTGCACCGTGTTAGCCTCGTGCTACGTGTTAGCCTCGTGCTACGTGTTAGCCTCGTGCTACGTGTTAGCCTCGTGCTACGTGTTAGCCTCGTGCTACGTGATAGCCTCGTGCACCGTGTTAGCCTCGTGCTACGTGTTAGCCTCGTGCTACGTGTTAGCCTCGTGCTCCGTGTTAGCCTCGTGCTACGTGTTAGCCTCGTGCACCGTGTTAGCCTCGTGCACCGTGTTAGCCTCGTGCTACGTGTTAGCCTCGTGCTACGTGATAGCCTCGTGCACCGTGTTAGCCTCGTGCTACGTGTTAGCCTCGTGCTACGTGTTAGCCTCGTGCTACGTGATAGCCTCGTGCACCGTGTTAGCCTCGTGCTACGTGTTAGCCTCGTGCTACGTGATAGCCTCGTGCACCGTGTTAGCCTCGTGCTATGTGTTAGCCTCGTGCTACGTGTTAGCCTCGTGCTCCGTGTTAGCCTCGTGCTACGTGTTAGCCTCGTGCACCGTGTTAGCCTCGTGCACCGTGTTAACCTCGTGCTACGTGTTAGCCTCGTGCTCCGTGTTAGGCTCGTGCACCGTGTTAACCTCGTGCTACGTGTTAGCCTCGTGCTACGTGTTAGCCTCGTGCACCGTGTTAGCCTCGTGCTCCGTGTTAGGCTCGTGCACCGTGTTAGCCACGTGCTCCGTGTTAGGCTCGTGCACCGTGGTAGCCACGTGCTCCGTGGTAGCCTCGTGCTACGTGTTAGCCTCGTGCTACGTGTTAGCCTCGTGCTACGTGATAGCCTCGTGCACCGTGTTAGCCTCGTGCTACGTGTTAGCCTCGTGCACCGTGTTAACCTCGTGCTACGTGTTAGCGTCGTGCTACGTGTTAGCCTCGTGCTACGTGTTAGCCTCGTGCTACGTGTTAGCCTCGTGCACCGTGTTAGCCTCGTGCACCGTGTTAGCCTCGTGCTACGTGTTAGCCTCGTGCTACGTGTTAGCGTCGTGCTACGTGGTAGCCTCGTGCTACGTGGTAGCCTCGTGCTACGTGTTAGCCTCGTGCACCGTGTTAGCCTCGTGCTACGTGTTAGCCTCGTGCACCGTGGTAGCCTCGTGCTACTTGTTAGCCTCGTGTATAGATAATCCTTGCCATCACAGGCTCAAGGATCATGGCTATAATGGAATAATGTTTAATGGTATAAAAGCACTTCTCCACTCTGGCTCGCTGGCTTTTCATAGATCGCTTGTAATGTGTTGATTGGTTAGTGTGTTTGTAAAGTTTATCTTCAAGGGTGAAGTGTTTCCTGGAGGCCCTCTCGCTGGTGTGACGGTGTGTAACGTGTGTGTGTGTGTTGTGTTACAGGTGTGACGGTGACGGTGTGTTGTGTTACAGGTGTGACGGTGTGTAACGTGTGTGTGTGTGTGTTGTGTTACAGGTGTGACGGTGTGTTGTGTTATAGGTTGCACTCACCTAGTTGTGTTTGCGGGGGTTGAGCTCTGGCTCTTTGGTCCCGCCTCTCAACCGTCAATCAACAGGTGTACAGATTCCTGAGCCTATCGGGCTCTGTCATATCTACACTTGAAACTGTGTATGGAGTCAGCCTCCACCACATCACCCCCTAATGCATTCCATTTGTCAACCACTCTGACACTAAAAAAGTTCTTTCTAATATCTCTGTGGCTCATTTGGGCACTCAGTTTCCACCTGTGTCCCCTTGTGCGTGTTCCCCTTGTGTTAAATAGACTGTCTTTATCTACCCTATCAATCCCCTTCAGAATCTTGAATGTGGTGATCATGTCCCCCCTAACTCTTCTGTCTTCCAGCGAAGTGAGGTTTAATTCCCGTAGTCTCTCCTCGTAGCTCATACCTCTCAGCTCGGGTACTAGTCTGGTGGCAAACCTTTGAACCTTTTCCAGTTTAGTCTTATCCTTGACTAGATATGGACTCCATGCTGGGGCTGCATACTCCAGGATTGGCCTGACATATGTGGTATACAAAGTTCTGAATGATTCTTTACACAAGTTTCTGAATGCCGTTCGTATGTTGGCCAGCCTGGCATATGCCGCTGATGTTATCCGCTTGATATGTGCTGCAGGAGACAGGTCTGGCGTGATATCAACCCCCAAGTCTTTTTCCTTCTCTGACTCCTGAAGAATTTCCTCTCCCAGATGATACCTTGTATCTGGCCTCCTGCTTCCTACACCTATCTTCATTACATTACATTTGGTTGGGTTAAACTCTAACAACCATTTGTTCGACCATTCCTTCAGCTTGTCTAGGTCTTCTTGAAGCCTCAAACAGTCCTCTTCTGTTTTAATCCTTCTCATAATTTTAGCATCGTCCGCAAACATTGAGAGAAATGAATCGATACCCTCCGGGAGATCATTTACATATATCAGAAACAAGATAGGACCGAGTACAGAGCCCTGTGGGACTCCACTGGTGACTTCACGCCAATCGGAGGTCTCACCCCTCACCGTAACTCTCTGCTTCCTATTGCTTAGATACTCCCTTATCCACTGGAGCACCTTACCAGCTACACCTGCCTGTCTCTCCAGCTTATGTACCAGCCTCTTATGCGGTACTGTGTCAAAGGCTTTCCGACAATCCAAGAAAATGCAGTCCGCCCAGCCCTCTCTTTCTTGCTTAATCTGTGTCACCTGATCGTAGAATTCTATCAAGCCTGTAAGGCAAGATTTACCCTCCCTGAATCCATGTTGGCGATTTGTCACGAAGTCCCTTCTCTCCAGATGTGTTACCAGGTTTTTTCTCACGATCTTCTCCATCACCTTGCATGGTATACAAGTCAAGGACACTGGCCTGTAGTTCAGTGCCTCTTGTCTGTCGCCCTTTTTGTATATTGGGACCACATTCGCCGTCTTCCATATTTCTGGTAGGTCTCCCGTCTCTAGTGACTTACTATACACTATGGAGAGTGGCAAGCAAAGTGCCTCTGCACACTCTTTCAGTACCCATGGTGAGATCCCATCTGGACCAACAGCCTTTCTAACATCCAGATCCAGCAGGTGTCTCTTGACACCTGCTGTCAAGAGACACCTGCTGGTGTGTTGTGTTACAGGTGTGACGGTGTGTAACGTGTGTGTGTTGTGTTACAGGCGTGACGGTGACGGTGTGTAACGTGTGTGTGTTGTTACAGGCGTGACGGTGACGGTGTGTAACGTGTGTGTTGTGTTACAGGCGTGACGGTGTGTAACGTGTGTGTTGTGTTACAGGCGTGACGGTGACGGTGTGTAACGGTCTACCGCAGCTGACTGTGCCGCTGCCCTCCAGGAGAGATCTGTGCCGCTTCACGCTGCGGCCCGTCACCCACACTGTACAGGACCTCCTCCACCAGCTCTCTCACGAGGACCACGGCATAGACCGTATTGTGCTCAGGACCACAGGTGAGTCTTCCTGTCCCTCTCGCCTGCTGCCCCGTCCCTCTGGCCTGCTGCCCCGTCCCTCTCACCTGCTGCCCCGTCCCTCTCACTTGCTGCCCCGTCCCTCTCACCTGCTGCCCCGTCCCTCTCACTTGCTGCCCCGTCCCTCTCACCTGCTGCCCCGTCCCTCTCACCTGCTGCCCCGTCCCTCTCACCTGCTGCCCCGTCCCTCTCACTTGCTGCCCCGTCCCTCTCACCTGCTGCCCCGTCCCTCTCACCTGCTGCCCCGTCCCTCTCGCCTGCTGCCTGTCCCTCTCGCCTGCTGCCTGTCCCTCTCGCCTGCTGCCCCGTTCCTCTCACCTGCTGCCTCGTCCCTCTCACCTGCTGCCCCGTCCCTCTCGCCTGCTGCCTGTCCCTCTCACCTGCTGTCCCGTCCCTCTCACCTGCTGTCCCGTCCCTCTCACCTGCTGTCCCGTCCCTCTCACCTGCTGTCCCGTCCCTCTCACCTGCTGCCCCGTCCCTCTCACCTACTGCCCCGTCCCTCTCACCTGCTGTCCCGTCCCTCTCACCTGCTGCCCCGTCCCTCTCGCCTGCTGCCTGTCCCTCTCGCCTGCTGCCTGTCCCTCTCGCCTGCTGCCCCGTTCCTCTCACCTGCTGCCTCGTCCCTCTCACCTGCTGCCCCGTCCCTCTCGCCTGCTGCCTGTCCCTCTCACCTGCTGTCCCGTCCCTCTCACCTGCTGTCCCGTCCCTCTCACCTGCTGTCCCGTCCCTCTCACCTGCTGTCCCGTCCCTCTCACCTGCTGCCCCGTCCCTCTCACCTACTGCCCCGTCCCTCTCACCTGCTGTCCCGTCCCTCTCACCTGCTGTCCCGTCCCTCTCACCTGCTGTCCCGTCCCCCTCACCTGCTGTCCCGTCCCTCTCACCTGCTGTCCCGTCCCTCTCACCTGCTGTCCCGTCCCTCTCACCTGCTGCCCCGTCCCTCTCACCTGCTGCCCCGTCCCTCTCACCTGCTGCCCCGTCCCCTCTCACCTGCTGTCCCGTCCCTCTCACCTGCTGTCCCGTCCCTCTCACCTGCTGCCCCGTCCCTCTCACCTACTGCCCCGTCCCTCTCACCTACTGCCCCTTCCCTCTCACCTACTGCCCCGTCCCCTCTCACCTGCTGTCCCGTCCCTCTCACCTGCGGCAACTTTTTCTCTCCATAGATTACGTTATCAACACTCTAATGCATTATTTTGCGTGCATGAATAATATTGAAATTATATAATAAACGAAGTGAATAAAGATGGTTTAAATACATGACTACACATGACTACAATGAATTGTAGTCATGTGATCTACAATGTATTACAGTCATGTAGTCAACAATGTATTGTAGTCATGTGATCTATAATGTATTGTAGTGATGTGATCCACACTGTATTGTATATTGAGCCCAGATGATGTAGAAGCATAATAATGAATAACTAAGTGTGTGACGGTCTTGCCTCTCCCCTGCTCGGTGTGCTGCAGATGGAGTGCGGATCTCATCCTCCGACAGCATCGAGTCTCTTCTGATGAGCGACTTCGACCTCGTGATTAACGACGTCTCGTACCGGGTGGTGGTGCCCCCGGAGCACAAGCTCACCCTGGTAGGTCTCTTGGGGCGCCCCTGTTACAAGCTCACTCTGGTAGGTCTCCTAGGGCGTCCCCTGTTACAAGCTCACTCTGGTAGGTCTCCTAGGGCGTTCCCTGTTACAAGCTCACCCTGGTAGGTCTCCTAGGGCGTTCCCTGTTACAAGCTCACCCTGGTAGGTCTCCTAGGGCGTTCCCTGTTACAAGCTCACTCTGGTAGGTCTCCTAGGGCGTTCCCTGTTACAAGCTCACTCTGGTAGGTCTCCTAGGGCGTTCCCTGTTACAAGCTCACTCTGGTAGGTCTCCTAGGGCGTTCCCTGTTACAAGCTCACCCTGGTAGGTCTCCTAGGGCGTTCCCTGTTACAAGCTCACCCTGGTAGGTCTCCTAGGGCGTTCCCTGTTACAAGCTCACCCTGGTAGGTCTCCTAGGGCGTTCCCTGTTACAAGCTCACTCTGGTAGGTCTCCTAGGGCGTTCCCTGTTACAAGCTCACTCTGGTAGGTCTCCTAGGGCGTTCCCTGTTACAAGCTCACCCTGGTAGGTCTCCTAGGGCGTTCCCTGTTACAAGCTCACCCTGGTAGGTCTCCTGACGCGCCCCCTGTTACAAGCTCACCCTGATAGGTCTCCTAGGGCGTTCCCTGTTACAAGCTCACACTGTTAGGTCTCCTGACGCGCCCCCTGTTACAAGCTTACAAGTTACAAGTGACTTGAGGAAAGTCTTCACATGTACGCTTCTCTGTTATCACCTCAGCAAGGGATGGAATAAATAACTACTGCAATGGTTTATTTTATAACTGGCCATAGCATCGGTTTCTAGTGGTCATTGAGCCTTTCATAATTATTGGGGAAAAGGGCAAAAATTATCTTGTTTAGCGAGATAAATTTAACGAGTGTGATGTGTCTCCGTCAGGGGCTGAAGTTTTCGCAGAATGTGTCCTCTTAGTATACTTGTGTATGTTACATAGTATACTTGAGTGTGTTACTTAGTATACTTGTGTGTGTTACAGAGGTTGGCTTGAGACACCACAATTCAGAGTCCGTATATTGTGATTCCGTATATATATCCGTATATATTGAGAAACTATTCAGATTCAGTATATATCAGAATCCAGACTTCAGAATCCGTATATAGTGTCATGAAACTGCATGACAAACACAAGAGTGTGTTCGTCATGCAGTCTTCCAAGGTGACAGTTGCCAGAGACACATGACGACATCAATCATGTGGGCACTTATGTTGTCAATAATAAGTCGTCAGGCCTCAGGATGACTGACAACACCCCCCCCCCCCACCCAGAACCCTTGGTCTGGACAACTATTATGTAGACAGGTGTGACAGTTGTGAGTCAGGTGTGACAGTTGTGAGTCAGGTGTGACAGTTGTGAGTCAGGTGTGCCAGTTGTGAGTCAAGTGTGCCACTTGTGAGTCAAGTGTGACAGTTGTGAGCCAAGTGTGACAGTTGTGAGTCAGGTGTGACAGTTGTGAGTCAGGTGTGACAGTTGTGAGTCAGGTGTGACAGTTGTGAGTCAGGTGTGACAGTTGTGAGTCAAGTGTGCCAGTTGTGAGTCAAGTGTGACGCTTGTGAGTCAAGTGTGACAGTTGTAAGCCAAGTGTGCCAGTTGTGAGTCAAGTGTGCCAGTTGTGAGTCAAGTGTGACAGTTGTGAGTCAAGTGTGACAGTTGTGAGTCAAGTGTGCCAGTTGTGAGTCAAGTGTGACAGTTGTGAGTCAAGTGTGACAGTTGTGAGTCAAGTGTGCCAGTTGTGAGTCAAGTGTGACAGTTGTGAGTCAAGTGTGCCAGTTGTGAGTCAGGTGTGCCAGTTGTGAGTCAGGTGTGCCAGTTGTGAGTCAGGTGTGACAGTTGTGAGTCAAGTGTGACAGTTGTGAGTCAGGTGTGACAGTTGTGAGTCAGGTGTGACAGTTGTGAGTCAGGTGTGACAGTTGTGAGTTAAGTGTGACAGTTGTGAGTCAAGTGTGACAGTTGTGAGTCAAGTGTGCCAGTTGTGAGTCAGGTGTGCCAGTTGTGAGTCAGGTGTGCCAGTTGTGAGTCAGGTGTGCCAGTTGTGAGTCAGGTGTGACAGTTGTGAGTCAGGTGTGACAGTTGTGAGTCAGGTGTGACAGTTGTGAGTCAGGTGTGACAGTTGTACGCATACACTATACGAGTCGTCACTGGTATAGTGTCTTCACTCGTAGTGTCGTCACTGGTATAGTATCGTCACTGGTATAGTGTCGTCACTGGTATAGTGTCGTCACTCGTAGTGTCGTCACTGGTATAGTGTCGTCACTCGTAGTGTCGTCACTCGTAGTGTCGTTACTGGTATAGTGTCGTCACTGGTATAGTGTCGTCACTCGTAGTGTCGTCACTGGTATAGTGTCGTCACTCGTAGTGTCGTCACTGGTATAGTGTCGTCACTCGTAGTGTCGTCACTGGTATAGTGTCGTCACTGGTATAGTGTCGTCACTGGTATAGTGTCGTCACTCGTAGTGTCGTCACTGGTATAGTGTCGTCACTCGTATTGTCGTCACTGGTATAGTGTCGTCACTCGTAGTGTCGTCACTGGTATAGTGTCGTCACTCGTAGTGTCGTCACTGGTATAGTGTCGTCACTGGTATAGTGTCGTCACTGGTATAGTGTCGTCACTGGTATAGTGTCGTCACTGGTATAGTGTCGTCACTGGTATAGTGTCGTCACTGGTATAGTGTCGTCACTGGTATAGTGTCGTCACTCGTAGTGTCGTCACTGGTATAGTGTCGTCACTCGTATTGTCGTCACTGGTATAGTGTCGTCACTGGTATAGTGTCGTCACTGGTATAGTGTCGTCACTGGTATAGTGTCGTCACTCGTAGTGTCGTCACTGGTATAGTGTCGTCACTCGTAGTGTCGTCACTCGTAGTGTCGTCACTGGTATAGTGTCGTCACTGGTATAGTGTCGTCACTGGTATAGTGTCGTCACTGGTGTAGTGTCGTCACTGGTATAGTGTCGTCACTGGTGTAGAGTCGTCACTGGTATAGTGTCGTCACTCGTAGTGTCGTCACTGGTATAGTGTCGTCACTGGTGTAGTGTCGTCACTGGTATAGTGTCGTCACTCGTAGTGTCGTCACTGGTATAGTGTCGTCACTGGTATAGTGTCGTCACTCGTAGTGTCGTCAATGGTATAGTGTCGTCACTGGTGTAGTGTCGTCACTGGTATAGTGTCGTCACTCGTAGTGTCGTCACTGGTATAGTGTCGTCACTGGTATAGTGTCGTCACTGGTGTAGTGTCGTCACTGGTATAGTGTCGTCACTGGTGTAGTGTCGTCACTGGTATAGTGTCGTCACTGGTGTAGTGTCGTCACTGGTATAGTGTCGTCACTGGTATAGTGTCGTCACTGGTATAGTGTCGTCACTCGTAGTGTCGTCACTGGTATAGTGTCGTCACTGGTATAGTGTCGTCACTGGTGTAGTGTTGTCACTGGTATAGTGTCGTCACTGGTGTAGTGTCGTCACTGGTATAGTGTCGTCACTGGTATAGTGTCGTCACTGGTATAGTGTCGTCACTTGTAGTGTCGTCACTGGTATAGTGTCGTCACTGGTGTAGTGTCGTCACTGGTGTAGTGTCGTCACTGGTATAGTATCGTCACTGGTATAGTGTCGTCACTGGTATAGTGTCGTCACTGGTGTAGTGTCGTCACTGGTATAGTGTCGTCACTGGTGTAGTGTCGTCACTGGTATAGTATCGTCACTGGTGTAGTGTCGTCACTGGTATAGTGTCGTCACTGGTATAGTGTCGTCACTCGTAGTGTCGTCACTGGTATAGTGTCGTCACTGGTGTAGTGTCGTCACTGGTATAGTGTCGTCACTGGTGTAGTGTCGTCACTGGTGTAGTGTCGTCACTGGTGTAGTGTCGTCACTGGTGTAGTATCGTCACTGGTATAGTGTCGTCACTGGTATAGTGTCGTCACTGGTGTAGTGTCGTCACTGGTATAGTATCGTCACTGGTGTAGTGTCGTCACTGGTGTAGTGTCGTCACTGGTATAGTGTCGTCACTAGTATAGTGTCGTCACTGGTATAGTGTCGTCACTGGTATAGTGTCGTCACTGGTGTAGTGTCGTCACTGGTGTAGTGTCGTCACTGGTGTAGTGTCGTCACTGGTATAGTGTCGTCACTGGTGTAGTGTCGTCACTGGTGTAGTGTCGTCACTGGTAGGTGTGATAGTTGTGAGTCAAGTGTGACAGTTGTGAGCCAAGTGTGACAGTTGTGAGTCAGGTGTGACAGTTGTGAGTCAGGTGTGACAGTTGTGAGTCAGGTGTGCCAGTTGTGAGTCAAGTGTGCCACTTGTGAGTCAAGTGTGACAGTTGTGAGCCAAGTGTGACAGTTGTGAGTCAGGTGTGACAGTTGTGAGTCAGGTGTGACAGTTGTGAGTCAGGTGTGACAGTTGTGAGTCAGGTGTGACAGTTGTGACAGTTGTGAGTCAAGTGTGCCAGTTGTGAGTCAAGTGTGACACTTGTGAGTCAAGTGTGACAGTTGTAAGCCAAGTGTGCCAGTTGTGAGCCAAGTGTGACAGTTGTGAGTCAGGTGTGACAGTTGTGAGTCAGGTGTGACAGTTGTGAGTCAGGTGTGCCAGTTGTGAGTCAAGTGTGCCACTTGTGAGTCAAGTGTGACAGTTGTGAGCCAAGTGTGACAGTTGTGAGTCAGGTGTGACAGTTGTGAGTCAGGTGTGACAGTTGTGAGTCAGGTGTGACAGTTGTGAGTCAAGTGTGCCAGTTGTGAGTCAAGTGTGACACTTGTGAGTCAAGTGTGACAGTTGTAAGCCAAGTGTGCCAGTTGTGAGTCAAGTGTGCCAGTTGTGAGTCAAGTGTGACAGTTGTGAGTCAAGTGTGACAGTTGTGAGTCAAGTGTGCCAGTTGTGAGTCAAGTGTGACAGTTGTGAGTCAAGTGTGACAGTTGTGAGTCAAGTGTGCCAGTTGTGAGTCAAGTGTGACAGTTGTGAGTCAAGTGTGCCAGTTGTGAGTCAGGTGTGCCAGTTGTGAGTCAGGTGTGCCAGTTGAGAGTCAGGTGTGACAGTTGTGAGTCAAGTGTGACAGTTGTGAGTCAGGTGTGACAGTTGTGAGTCAGGTGTGACAGTTGTGAGTCAGGTGTGACAGTTGTGAGTCAGGTGTGACAGTTGTGAGTCAAGTGTGACAGTTGTGAGTCAAGTGTGCCAGTTGTGAGTCAGGTGTGCCAGTTGTGAGTCAGGTGTGCCAGTTGTGAGTCAAGTGTGACAGTTGTGAGTCAGGTGTGACAGTTGTGAGTCAGGTGTGACAGTTGTGAGTCAGGTGTGACAGTTGTGAGTCAGGTGTGACAGTTGTACACATACACTATACGAGTCGTCACTGGTATAGTGTCTTCACTCGTAGTGTCGTCACTGGTGTAGTGTCGTCACTGGTGTAGTGTCGTCACTGGTGTAGTGTCGTCACTGGTATAGTGTCGTCACTGGTGTAGTGTCGTCACTGGTGTAGTGTCGTCACTGGTAGGTGTGATAGTTGTGAGTCAAGTGTGACAGTTGTGAGCCAAGTGTGACAGTTGTGAGTCAGGTGTGACAGTTGTGAGTCAGGTGTGACAGTTGTGAGTCAGGTGTGCCAGTTGTGAGTCAAGTGTGCCACTTGTGAGTCAAGTGTGACAGTTGTGAGCCAAGTGTGACAGTTGTGAGTCAGGTGTGACAGTTGTGAGTCAGGTGTGACAGTTGTGAGTCAGGTGTGACAGTTGTGACAGTTGTGAGTCAAGTGTGCCAGTTGTGAGTCAAGTGTGACACTTGTGAGTCAAGTGTGACAGTTGTAAGCCAAGTGTGCCAGTTGTGAGCCAAGTGTGACAGTTGTGAGTCAGGTGTGACAGTTGTGACTCAGGTGTGACAGTTGTGAGTCAGGTGTGCCAGTTGTGAGTCAAGTGTGCCACTTGTGAGTCAAGTGTGACAGTTGTGAGCCAAGTGTGACAGTTGTGAGTCAGGTGTGACAGTTGTGAGTCAGGTGTGACAGTTGTGAGTCAGGTGTGACAGTTGTGAGTCAAGTGTGCCAGTTGTGAGTCAAGTGTGACACTTGTGAGTCAAGTGTGACAGTTGTAAGCCAAGTGTGCCAGTTGTGAGTCAAGTGTGCCAGTTGTGAGTCAAGTGTGACAGTTGTGAGTCAAGTGTGACAGTTGTGAGTCAAGTGTGCCAGTTGTGAGTCAAGTGTGACAGTTGTGAGTCAAGTGTGACAGTTGTGAGTCAAGTGTGCCAGTTGTGAGTCAAGTGTGACAGTTGTGAGTCAAGTGTGCCAGTTGTGAGTCAGGTGTGCCAGTTGTGAGTCAGGTGTGCCAGTTGAGAGTCAGGTGTGACAGTTGTGAGTCAAGTGTGACAGTTGTGAGTCAGGTGTGACAGTTGTGAGTCAGGTGTGACAGTTGTGAGTCAGGTGTGACAGTTGTGAGTCAGGTGTGACAGTTGTGAGTCAAGTGTGACAGTTGTGAGTCAAGTGTGCCAGTTGTGAGTCAGGTGTGCCAGTTGTGAGTCAGGTGTGCCAGTTGTGAGTCAAGTGTGACAGTTGTGAGTCAGGTGTGACAGTTGTGAGTCAGGTGTGACAGTTGTGAGTCAGGTGTGACAGTTGTGAGTCAGGTGTGACAGTTGTACACATACACTATACGAGTCGTCACTGGTATAGTGTCTTCACTCGTAGTGTCGTCACTGGTATAGTATCGTCACTGGTATAGTGTCGTCACTGGTATAGTGTCGTCACTCGTAGTGTCGTCACTGTTATAGTGTCGTCACTCGTAGTGTCGTCACTGGTATAGTGTCGTCACTCGTAGTGTCGTCACTGGTATAGTGTCGTCACTGGTATAGTGTCGTCACTCGTAGTGTCGTCACTGGTATAGTGTCGTCACTCGTAAAGTCGTCACTGGTGTAGTGTTGTCACTGGTATAGTGTCGTCACTCGTAGTGTCGTCACTGGTATAGTGTCGTCACTCGTAGTGTCGTCACTGGTATAGTGTCGTCACTCGTAGTGTCGTCACTGGTATAGTGTCGTCACTGGTATAGTGTCGTCACTCGTAGTGTCGTCACTGGTAGAGTGTTGTCACTCGTATTGTCGTCACTGGTATAGTGTCGTCACTGGTATAGTGTCGTCACTGGTATAGTGTCGTCACTGGTATAGTGTCGTCACTGGTATAGTGTCGTCACTGGTATAGTGTCGTCACTCGTAGTGTCGTCACTGGTATAGTGTCGTCACTCGTAGTGTCGTCACTCGTAGTGTCGTCACTGGTATAGTGTCGTCACTGGTATAGTGTCGTCACTGGTATAGTGTCGTCACTGGTGTAGTGTCGTCACTGGTGTAGTGTCGTCACTGGTATAGTGTCGTCACTCGTAGTGTCGTCACTGGTATAGTGTCGTCACTGGTGTAGTGTCGTCACTGGTATAGTGTCGTCACTCGTAGTGTCGTCACTGGTATAGTGTCGTCACTGGTATAGTGTCGTCACTCGTAGTGTCGTCACTGGTATAGTGTCGTCACTGGTATAGTGTCGTCACTGGTGTAGTGTCGTCACTGGTATAGTGTCGTCACTGGTGTAGTGTCGTCACTGGTATAGTGTCGTCACTGGTGTAGTGTCGTCACTGGTATAGTGTCGTCACTGGTATAGTGTCGTCACTGGTATAGTGTCGTCACTCGTAGTGTCGTCACTGGTATAGTGTCGTCACTGGTATAGTGTCGTCACTGGTGTAGTGTTGTCACTGGTATAGTGTCGTCACTGGTGTAGTGTCGTCACTGGTATAGTGTCGTCACTGGTATAGTGTCGTCACTGGTATAGTGTCGTCACTCGTAGTGTCGTCACTGGTATAGTGTCGTCACTGGTGTAGTGTCGTCACTGGTGTAGTGTCGTCACTGGTGTAGTGTCGTCACTGGTATAGTATCGTCACTGGTATAGTGTCGTCACTGGTATAGTGTCGTCACTGGTGTAGTGTCGTCACTGGTATAGTATCGTCACTGGTGTAGTGTCGTCACTGGTATAGTGTCGTCACTGGTATAGTGTCGTCACTCGTAGTGTCGTCACTGGTATAGTGTCGTCACTGGTGTAGTGTCGTCACTGGTGTAGTGTCGTCACTGGTGTAGTGTCGTCACTGGTATAGTATCGTCACTGGTATAGTGTCGTCACTGGTATAGTGTCGTCACTGGTGTAGTGTCGTCACTGGTATAGTATCGTCACTGGTGTAGTGTCGTCACTGGTATAGTGTCGTCACTAGTATAGTGTCGTCACTGGTATAGTGTCGTCACTGGTATAGTGTCGTCACTGGTGTAGTGTCGTCACTGGTGTAGTGTCGTCACTGGTGTAGTGTCGTCACTGGTGTAGTGTCGTCACTGGTGTAGTGTCGTCACTGGTATAGTGTCGTCACTGGTGTAGTGTCGTCACTGGTGTAGTGTCGTCACTGGTATAGTGTCGTCACTGGTATAGTGTCGTCACTGGTATAGTGTCGTCACTAGTATAGTGTCGTCACTGGTATAGTGTCGTCACTGGTATAGTGTCGTCACTGGTGTAGTGTCGTCACTGGTGTAGTGTCGTCACTGGTATAGTGTCGTCACTGGTGTAGTGTGGTCACTGGTATAGTGTCGTCACTGGTATAGTGTCGTCACTGGTGTAGTGTCGTCACTGGTATAGTGTCGTCACTGGTATAGTGTCGTCACTGGTGTAGTGTCGTCACTGGTCTAGTGTCGTCACTGGTATAGTGTCGTCACTGGTGTAGTGTCGTCACTGGTGTAGTGTTGTCACTGGTATAGTGTTGTCACTGGTATAGTGTCGTCCCTGGTATTGTGAACGTATCAGGAGACTGGTTCCTGGCCTTCTTGTACCTCGCCCTTTCTCTCTGAGTGCTCTGTTAGGCCCATCTACATTGTTTTGTTTCCTTACATCCCTAATTAAGCTCAAATTCCTTCGTTGCGTTAAAATATTCTCCTTTTGGACGTGGACAAACTTGTCCACAACTTCTTGACACCTCTGAGAGATGTAGCCCATCATGTCTTGAATGGTCTTTCCTGCGAGATGTTTCCCATGGTATTTCTATAAAAAAATCCTCATTTCCGTAGTTTTCCCTTCCTTAACTAGGTTCTGAACTAGGTCTCTCATATACCAGTTTAATCTTTAACCATTATTTCATAATTAGATATACATATTACACTAGATAATAATACATATTTTGTTCATATCAAGTCCTCATATTTTATCAAGTTTTCACAAATATTGTGGTTTACAAAATTCGTGTACAGGTACTTTTTCCTCTGAGACTGACAAACGTTTTTGTAAACACAGGAAGAGTTAAGTGACATGGGAGATGTGCGGCAGTTGGTGAACAAGCTGTACATGGCCCTCAACGTTGATCAGCACCAGGTCATGAAGGAGAGAGATATTCTCGCACAGATTGAAGATTTGAAGTCACAATTGGCGCCTCTAGAAAAGGTAAAATAAGCTTCAGTGTTTAATTTCTTCCCATCCATCCCATCCCAAATCCTTATCCTGACCCCTTCCAAGTGATATATAGTCATAATGGCTTGGCGCTTCCCCCCCCCCCCTGATCATTCCCTTCTCTTCATTGTTTCATCTATGAGTTAAGGCATTTTTTATACACTATAATAAACAGATAAATGTATAATTTGTTAACCATCGGGTCGGTGCAGTCTATTCAACGTAAATGTCCTGAATGGGTTCGATTCCTGTTCAGGGCGAGTTATAAATAAGGATGTGGGAGTTAGGCATCTGTTGTAATTTGCATCCTGGGAAAGATCAGACTTTCCCTATCCATTAGGCACTTATCAGGTGTCTACGGGGACTCCAGATAAGCTTTGTAAGCTTCCTGGTCCCCAACAATGGAAATCCATGTCGACATTCAGACAGACTGCCAATATAACTATTTTACCAATTTACCAATTATAAATTTACCAATTTATCTGCTTTATCTGTAGTAGCATTTTCTTTGCATTTATGAGCGTGTGGCAGTTGTTACTAACTGTGATTTCAGTTTATTGAGATCTATTAGTTAAATAGATATGTATATATATGTATCAATATTTTTTTAGTTCTATAGGCTCTTGATGAATGATGATGCTCATTTAGGATATATATTATAAAATATTGTGTTCATGTAGCCATGAATATGTTTCTAGATAGTTAGGTATTCCCAGAACACATGTTTTTGTCAATTAAAAAACGCCTTCACACATCGACAGAGGCGATTTTAAGGTTTATATATGGAAGTACAAGATCCCTGGTGTTCCTGAGCCATGCAGCCCCTTGTTGGCATATTGAAAAAAAAGATTTTCAAAACTGTCGAGGGCCGGGGGGGTGTAAGCCCAGTGATCTCCGCAGCAAACAAAACCCAGGGAACCTTTGTAATAGACGATGATATGGGGTTGTTTTTATCTATTGCATGATTGATACCTGCATGGTGGGGTTCTGGGAGTTTTTACTCCCCAAGCCCGGCCCGAGGCCAGGCTTGACTTGAGAGTTTCGTCCACTAGGCTGTTGCTTGGAGTGGCCCGCAGGCCCACATACCCATCACAGCCCGGTTGGTCCGGCACTCCTTCAAGAAAACAATCTAGTTTCCTCTTGAAGATGTCCACGGTTGTTCCGGCAATATTTCTTATGCTCGCTGGGAGGATGTTGAACAACCGCGGACCTCTGATGTTTATACAGTGTTCTTTGATTGTGCCCATGGCACCTCTGCTCTTCACTGGTTCTATTCTGTATTTTCTTCCATATCGTTCACTCCAGTATGTTGTTATTTTACTGTGTAGATTTGGTACCTGACCCTCCAGTATTTTCCACTTATATATTATTTGATATCTCTCTCGTTTCCTTTCTAGTAAGTACATTTGGAGAGCTTTGAGACGATCCCAATAATTTAGGTGCTGTATCGCGTCTATGCATGCAGTATATGTTCTCTGTATTCCCTCTATTTCAGCAATCTCTCCTGCTTTGAAGGGGAAAGTGAGTACTGAGCAGTACTCAAGACGGGACAACACAAGTGATTGAAGAGTACAACCATTGTGATGGGATCCCCGGAATTGAAAGTTCTCGTAATCCATCCTATTATTTGTTCTGGTTGAGGCAATATTTGCTTGGTTATAGATATTCTCCCCATCTGGATCCCCTTTTCCTAACCTGACATACAAAAGTGAAGACCAAAAAATATCATTGCCTTGAAGATAATCCTGGAAATGAGAAAACACGAACAAACTGAGGAAAGAAAAACCAAAATCAAAACCTTTTCCAAAGACCAAGATGGCTCAAGAGAAGCAAGAGTAGGCTGAAGGTGACAAAAAATACCCAAGACAGCTTGAAGTGTGGCCTGCGATACGTTAACACCGAACTCCAAGAGCAACAACAGCATTCAGCATGAGAAGCCTATACACAACAAAATAAGATAAAAGCGAGTGGACCACAAGTACAGAAACCGAGGGCAAGCCACATAGAATGGTGGAAGGATCACTAAGATACCTCATACTATGGCTATGACGAAATCCGCAGACGAAGCACCAAAACATTAACCATCTGTGGGTAGGACCAAACACTCCAAAACGTGTAGATCAGTAGATTCAAAACACCAAAAAACATTTCCGGGACTATCCACTGCAAACGACAGAGCCGTGGAAAGCGATGTCTAAGTTTGTGGATCGAATAGGAAGGTGTGCAGCCCCCTGGTGGTACATAGTGCAACTAAAGTGAGAATTGCGTCATTATTGAGTGGTTCATAATTCTCGGGATTCAACTGGGTTCTGGGGAACCACCGAGGGATCCATCTCAAATAAAGGGAAGGATTCACGGCCATAAAGCCCCCGGAAAGCAAGAAAGCAAGGGGCTCAACAATCGCTGCCGTCGAACTGGAAAAAGACGGCCCCCGGAGAAGGCCCAAACACAGCTTAAGTATGTTATGATCTCAGCCTGCAGGAGAAACGAGTCTCCCTTCTTGAGAGTTATTCGTCAAGCCTGACCTAACTAGAAGGTCTAGCAAATATTGAGGTGATAACCCATATGAAAAATGGCTGGTTGGATATGTGTAACAGTTTGAGATTATGGGCAATGCGGGAGAAAATAGATAAATGACTGGCTAGGAGATGTGGACATTTTGCTGGAGGCGTGAGGCTCGCTTCTGGAGGACCTTGACCTCACTTGAGTGCCAGACATCGCAGGGGGAAGCCGCGCTCCGTTGAGCTCCCGTCAGAAGGGAACCCCTAGTGATATATCTCTAAGAGAAGAGAGGTGTGCAGACGTGCCAGCTGTGGAATCGAGCTGGGGACGTGTGGTCTCAAGTCGTGGACGATAATTAGTGAATATTAAGCCGCCCGGAGGCATTATTGTGGGCCGTGGGAGCGCCCTGACCAGACGCCGTCAGAGGGAAAGCGCCCTCGACCAATTAATCTGTGGTAAGCACGATATACGCCAGTTCATAGTGATCACTTGTAGTTGGTCGTGTGCCCAGCGACAGTAGCAATGTTTATTTATAAGTTAGGCATGTTTTAATAAGGCAGAAAGCCTGAAATAAGAGAGTGGAGAGGGAGGAACACGGAGCGACGTCCGCCCCCTCTGAGCGCTGGCGGACGACTGAGGGAGCCTGGCTCCGGATGGAGGAAGACCCTCCCAGCGAGTGAGGACCGCCGCCAGGCGAGGTGGAGTATGGACCCGCCCAAAACGGGGGAGTCCACTCTCACTGTATGTAGAGGACAGATAGAGGTTTGAGGCAAGCATATTGTGTGGTTATTTTTGTTTATGTGTTAAAGGGGAACATTTTATTGGAGTGTCGATGGGTTGCAGGTTTGTTCTTTGGGGAAGAAGTTGCTGAGAACTTCGAAGCCAGCAGATGAAGTAGCTGATGAGACTCCAAGGTAGCGGAGCAGAGGACCTCGAGCTGTGAGGAGAAGCAGCAGTGAAGAGGAGTGTCACGTGCTTCTGCAGAGGTGGAGAAGCACCATAGTTGCTCGGGGAAACTTCATGGTGTAGCAGCCAAGAGAGCTGTGGAGGAACCTAGCAGAAGGGTGAAGCACCGTAGTTACTCAAGGAAACTTCATGATAGCAGCCTGGAGGAGCTGCAGAGGATCCTGGTAGTGAAGCCCGGAAGAACCTAAGGATATTAGGGTTGTGAACTTCCAGAGGTGGAAGGGGAAGTTCTGATGGATTACTTGTAGGGAGTTGATAGTGTTTGGTTGTCAGTAGCGTGCAAGACGCAGTGAGAGGTGAGTGACTGTTGGCATTCTTATGTCAAGGAGTTTTTTTATACTGAAGTTTAGAGTTGCAGTCGTAGGCTTGATTACCTACAGATGTATGTGCTCGAGGACTGACAGTGATCGATTAATCATTGTTGTGTATCAATGAACATTTATACTGATATATGTTATTGCATTCAAATGCTGATTTTCTATATATACATTATCTTGCTGATAGTGCAACAGTGTATGTAGGCTTGACCAACTTGAGGAGGTTAATAGTATCAGGTGGTAACCAGGAGATAGGATACCACTTGATAAGCTGATAATAGAGTTCTGATGGTGTTGGAGTGCAACCTGATTGTGATATTATAGAGTATAGGATTCATTATTATTATATGTGTGTATGTATCGTGTATGTGCTTTGTCCAGTAAATGTGTCACAATTTGCTGGTGTTTGCCCTTGTCCTAGTGAGGCTTCCCAGGAGGTAGTAAAGAAGGAGAGAGAGAGAGAAAGAACCAAGAACCACTGCTCTGGACAGGGTAAAAGGTAATACTAATAAGTCAAAAGGGGATTGAGGAGATCATATCACCTAAGGAGAGAGTGGGGAGTCACAGCGGCTCGAGTGGGTGTGTGCACGTGACAACGAGGCTGAGTGTTGGAGCCGCATCCCCTAAACGTGTGACGTGGAGCCCCTCTCCAAGAGCCAGAAGCGCCTAGTGTGATCTCCTAGTGAAGTGTAAGCACTCTACCGAGTTGTGGGTTGGGTTGTCCGTAGAGAAGGATCAACGACGACAACACCAACCAACCCACGAGTCTATAATAGTATCACCTCCCAGACTCCAAAACCTTCAGACATTTCGGAAGTGGGAGCAATGAGGGATGCTCCCTGGCGTGCCTAACAACACCAGCCAGACATGGGAAAAGGAGAAACATACATGAAGTAGAAATCACCACCTGCTACAAGATCGGCTTCTGAAAACACAAAGGGGCCGGCCTAGGGGCAACCACATCGATGTTAATCCATATTCTATGTATACAGACAAACTTGACCTGTAAAGCAACAGCCGCTTGGTAAGCTGAGTCTCTAGGAGGCAACTCGGCTAAAACAGACCCAACGACCACAGGGTGGAACTTATCTCCCATCCAAAAGGTGGCATGATGGAAGCAGCGAGAATGGCTTATCAAAATACATCAGAATCGAGGCCCATCCTTCAAACTAAGCCCTCCAAACACTGCAAAAACTTTGTTGGGCTCCGAAGGGTAGACCAGGCCAAGCAGGAACACAAGCACCCAGGTGTTCCTGTGCCGTATATTACATTCACTGCAAACAGCCTTGAGCCAAATATGACAATAAAGTGTTTGAGTGATGCACTGTATAACGAGCATACAAACACCCTAACATACCCTTTAACCAAAACCTAGACTACCCTCACCCACAAATCCTCGCAGAGGAGCTAATGACTACAGACAAAAGGTGAGGCACCTTCCAACCAAAAGCCAGTCTCTCAGAGACACATTCAAACACCCAAAAAGAAGTAACTCTGGCCAGGTAGGACCAACACCTTCGAACACCTAGAGATGATGACTAGACACATGTAGTTCGGGGAGAACAGTTAATCAGAGTCAGTGTAAAATGTAAGGCATAAATATATATGCCTCGTGAATCAGACATGAAAATAAAGAACAAATACACAACCACATGGTCTCCACAGGACAGGAGCAGCGTTCATGATGGGCAGCGTCGATCTAAAAATTGGACCTGAAGGATGCCAAGGGGAAAAGAGAAGCATAACAGAAAACGTCATATATGTAAGTGCCAGGAGGTATGACGGAAGTGCCTAGGTTGGTGGTCCCAGAAGGAAGGTTTGGGACCGCTACACCACAGGTCAGAAGGACGTGGGCTTGGAAGTACCAAGTTTTTCAAGAGGTCAAATATAACACAAATAAGGAGGAACGGTTTCAAGCTCAACAAGCCACAATGTAGGACTGAGAACAGGAGATGCTTTTTCACCCACGGTTGACCCATGGAACCGCCTACCCGCCGAAGCCGCAACTGCCAAAACTGTGAATTTTTAAAATCCAACTGGAAAAGATCATAAAAGCAAATGAGAGGACCTTTGATAAGCCGCCGGCTTCCTGTCCTCGTCGAGGCCACTAGTGTTAGGGGCAATCAGGTAAAAGTGTGTGGGTTCGAAACTTCCTTACGGCTCCTGCTGATTTTTTCATTGATACAACACTTTAATGTGATTTCATTGTTCATTTGAAGAGAAGTGTTGGAGGTAGAAGTCCTGGACCACAGCCAGGGTGCCTGGGGGGGCAGGGCTTCGAACCCCTGATTTGGCTTCAATGGAAGTTTTAGGACCCCTAGAGGATTCAGCTGAATCCCAGGATGCTTCACTTTTTTTACCATATCATAGTGTAATGGTCTAGAGCGTGGGCTTGGGAGTACCAAGTCTGCGGGTTCGAATCCTCCTAATGGTTTCGAAGGAAAAAAATTCTCCGGATTTTTCTCAACTCTTCCCTTTGTACAAGGATGGAATAAATTACACCAGATTGCACTGAACTTCGGTCTATTTCTGCTGATTAGTATTTATGTGCCTATCTTTCTTTAATTTAAGATTCTCATTGTCACGACTTAGAATCAAGTAAATTATGCGGTCGCGATT
Organism: Procambarus clarkii; assembly: GCF_040958095.1. Classification (NCBI taxonomy): domain Eukaryota; kingdom Metazoa; phylum Arthropoda; class Malacostraca; order Decapoda; family Cambaridae; genus Procambarus; species Procambarus clarkii. The sequence goes on from NC_091165.1 coordinate 16,683,223, forward strand.
CTGCAGACGATCGGAAGTTAATGAAGCATAGTGAGTTTAACAGTGCACATCTGTTTAAGGTGAACTCCCGGGCTAGAATGAAGCTCGGTGAACCCAAGCAGCTTCACTAGACTTCCTTGATCCAACACTCTGGTATACAACTGGACCAAGGCGCCGACTCTAGTAACAATAACTAGCACGTCAGCACAGCACCTGCAGGGGTAGCCAACTCGCTCCCAACAACAGCAGCGCCAGCAGCGGCAACAGCATCCTGCCCAGCATCACCGACCCCGGCACCAGCCACCGCACCTGAAACAGGAGCCACCGAACTAGCAAGAGAGAAGACAGCGCTACCAGCCTCTGCACCACGCACCTCACTCAACCGCACGCACCTCACTCAACCCCACCCAGCCAATCCCACCTGAAACATCACCGGCTCCTTTCGAAGTCCCACCCCTCATCGGCCCCCAAAGCCGGACCTACCTACCTCACAAACCAATTTGTGAAGTCTTTGAAAATGTAATAAGTTTTACGAAACGCGCCCGTGTCGCATCAGACTAGAAATAAAAATGAATTTTGGAGAAGTGATTTTTTATTTACCTCCAACAGTGAAGCGTAATGTACGAAAGATTGAGAAAATTCGTGTTAGAATTATTAATCTTACTTTTTCGGTCATATTTAATAATATATGTCTACAGGAAAGACTGCTACCAAAATATACTAATATATATATATATATATATATATATATATATATATATATATATATATATATATATATATATATATATATATATTGTATATTGTTAGTTCATTCGGTGGTTACTTGTGTTTCGTCTTGTGCTTGACCGACGCCTGCGTCTGGCTTCTTGTCTGCATGCTGGTGGTGTCCCTGGAGTTGGGGGAGCGAGTGTCGTATTTCGACATCCAGGTCGATGATGTCACGATCATGTTGATGTCTCCTAGGTAGGTCATGGCGCCTAGGTCATGGCGCCTAGGTCATGGCGCTTAGGTCATGGCGCCTTGGTCATGGCGTCGATGCACCAACAGTTTTCCCGTGTTGCAGGGTCAGTTGTCTTTCATTCCTTGAATTCTTTTGTTCCATTGGCCAGTCTTTTCGATGTGTTCTTTACGAGTGGGGGGGGGGTGCATTCGGCGGCGTTGGCTCGAAGGCCTCGTATGAAACCATTGGAGAAGCCGTTATTATGGCTTCTCCAATGGTTTCATCGAAGACATCATAAGAAGGAAAGTGAAAAGCCATGCAACCTCTGAAGAGACAACTAACACAACACCTATACCCCCTATTAGACTATTTTACAGGAACTTCTTTTCCACAGCTCATAAAACGGAGGAAAGGGTCCTGAAAGATATTGTTAATAGAAACGTTATCCCTACAGACAAAAATCAGAGGATACAACTGACGATTTACTATAAAACCAGAAAAACGGCCAGCCTACTCATGAGAAACTCTCCAGACACAAAACAGAACGCTTTAAAAGAGACTAATGTCGTCTATGCCTTCAAATGCCCACTTGGGGACTGTAAGCTCCAAAAAACCCAGTATATAGGCAAGACAACAACATCTCTTTCTAGGCGTTTAACGATGCATAAGCAACAGGGCTCCATTAAGGAACATATAATCTCTTCCCATAACCAAACCATCGCCAGAGAAATCCTAGTAAACAACACAGAAATCATCGATAGATACAGCGATAGCAGGCGGCTTGACGTTTGCGAGGCACTACACATCAAGAAGTCAACACCAGCAATCAACAGCCAATTATTGCACAACTATATTCTACCCACCTCAAGACTCCGCTCCAATATAGAAGCATCAAGAAATATGGACCAATAGGCTTTCTACAAACACTTCTATTCAATACCCATTGTTTCTGTTCTGTCTTGTGTTGATACTTTTAATACCCTATTAATATCCCCTCCTGTTCTGTCTTGTGTTAATGCCACATCACCCTTCCCACCTCACTCAAATGTAGATATAAAATCAGAGATACGTTCTAATCAGTTGTGTATTTGTGAAGTCTTTGAAAATGTAATAAGTTTTACGAAACGCGCCCATGTCGCGTCAGACTAGAAATAAAAATGAATTTTGGAGAAGTGATTTTTGATTTACCTCCAACAGTGAAGCGTAATGTACGAAAGATTGAGAAAATTCGTGTTAGAATTATTAATCTTACTTTTTCGGTCATATTTAATAATATATATATATATATATATATATATATATATATATATAAAATGTCAGAACTAACTGAATCCGACTAGCCGAATACCACCTCAATCAGGAAGACAATGCATCCAGGCCAGACAGAGCACTACACCTATACCAGCAAATTAGCCAACCACCACTCCACAAGCCTCCTGCAGCCGAATGAAATCTCAATATGAAGTACAAGATCAACTTCAAGATCGATACCCTGTGCCAGCCCAAGGTGGACAGGCCACCGAACTTTCAAGCCTCCTCATTCACCATCCACATCGTTTACCAGATTTTCAATTCCTCATCCCTCTTCCCCATCTTTTCCAAGTCCTTTTGACAACAGAGACGAAGAAGTCAGCTAGGTCTGTGATGTTATGGAGACGTCATAGTTGAGGTCTAGGTGGCTAGGGACTTGAACCAAATAACAGTGTGATGTCTCCTTCGCATACCGGACAGTCCCTCTGACTCCCCGCTTCATGACGTGACTGTGAAACACTGAACTTCTAGGGGAAGACTTGCTTAACTGACTCTGGTTGATTGGGAAATGGTCACACAACGACCAATGCAGTGCCATTAGCCTGCCAAGCCAGAGAGCAATCCATAGATACCCAGCAAGGTAGACTTTGGTCAAAGATCAGAAAATCTAAGACCGTGCACCAATGGATAACTAAGAAGATTCTACACCGATTTACATATCGTCGTACACTCCCTTGCACATTTTAAGGCAGTCGTGAAATTCCATTCTCTCATATAAAAAAGGGGAAACATAAAGAGTACTCGTAAAACCATTCCTGTCATCTTTGGACGCAAACTACACCAACACAATAAACAGATCAAACTCACCAAAGGCAGTAAAATTCTGGCCTCAGAATAGGTAGCTTGGAAACAGTAATTAAATTCAGTACCTTATTTTCATTACATTCGATGTTGCTTAACTTCATAATGTGATCAAAGCGACATCAGAAACCCAAACCCTAATAATGGTAGATTTTTAACCATGAGACCATAGATTGGATAAATCTAACATCACAAGCAGAGGGATATCAATTCCTAGATCTGTGCAGGACTCCTTTCTCATACAGCAAGTGGGAGAGCCCACACGGGGTAACAGCATAATAGATCTTGTGCTAACATCAGAAGAGGGTATGACTGATCAAATTCAGGTAGGGGAAAAAGTTAACCCCATCATTTGATCACCATATTTTTAGATGAACTACAAATACTCGAAACCCACATAAAGGTTCATAACGAAGAATTTCTAGATTACAATCGAGGTGAATACGAAGGAATGAGAGAGAAACTGCAAAACATCTCCTGGAGGGAACTAATAGGTGAACATGGCATGGAAGAGTTTTGGCAAAAGTTTAAGAAGGTCATCACGGAACTCGTTCAAAAATATGTGCCAAAAAGGACGAAGAAACGAAAGGGAACTAGATGGAGGACTCAGGCAGTAAAGCAATCATTGATAACTAAATGGATTCTCTGCAGAACGTATAAATCCACGATGGACATCAAAGATTATGAAATATATAAATGGGCACTATACTCAGCCACCCAGGAAAGCAGATCAGCCAAAAGGATCTACGAAAAAAACTTGGCAAAAACATAAATTAAGATCCAAAGTCGTTCTATGCCTATATAAGATGTAAAATCAAAGCTAAGGACTCGGTAGAACCTTTAAAAGATGAGACTAACCAAACTATAAAGGGCTACAAGAGGACGGCAAACACTCTAAATGAATATTTTACATCAGTGTTCACACTAGAAAGGTTACATACATCCCATCACCCATACAAATATTTCAAGGTGGTGAAGAGAATTTAGGAATATAACCGTAACATGCGACATAATCAGGAAGAACATTGCCAAACTTGGACTCAAAAGCCCCAGGTGTGGATGGAATACAATCCAAAGTCATAAAGGAACTGGCAGAAGAACTATGCCTTCCACTGAAAGACTGGCAAGGAAATTACAGGGACATGGAATAAATGGACGAATGCTATAATGGATAACACAATGGTTAAAACAAAGAAAACAAAGAGTGGTGCTAAATGAGAATGAATCTGATTGGAGAAATGAGGTAAGTGGGGTGCCACAGGGGTCCATTTTGGGGCCAACCCTTTTTGTCATATACATCAATGACATAGACGAGAATATTACAAGCCACATCATCAAATTTGCAGATGACACAAAGATTTATGGTAAAGTGAGAAATGATAATGAAGCCTTACAAAGAGATCTGCAGGAACTCCACAAATGGTTAGATGTCTGGCAAAGGCTTTTTTAATGTTGACAAATGCAAGACCCTCCATGTGGGGCTTAACAACCCACGCCACAACTACCAAATTAATAACATTACATTACAGCAGATTGATGAGGAAAAGGACCTTGGAATCAAAATCCACCACTCAATGAAAGTTGCACAGCAGGTGGGAACAGCAGTTAAAAAAGCTAACCAAACACTTGGAATAATCAAGCGTACCTTCGATTTAAAAAAATATGGTAGTGATTCAATTGTATAAATCTCTAGTGCACCAGCCCCACCCCTATTAACCCCTAACTAACCCCTATTTGTATTACTGTATCCAAGCATGGAGACCTCATCTTCAGAAGGATGAAAGTGCAACACCGGGTAACAAAAATCATTCCAGAGCTAAGTCAACTCACATATTAGGAACGGGGTATACTACAAACCAGGCATGACATGGCAGATCTTATTGAAACGTTTAAAATACTGAACAAATTTGAGGATGTTCATTCGGAAAATTTCTTCAAAAGTTCAGGTGTAACACAAACAAGGAGCAACAGTTTCAAGCTCATAAAACCACAATGTAGGACTGAGAACAGGAGATGCTTTTTCATCCACAGGGCTATTAACCTCATGGAACTGCCTACCCGCCAAAGCCATTAATGCCAAAACTCTGTTGGGTTTTAAAATACAGCTGGAAAAGATCAAGGCAAATGGGGACCCTTCAACAAGCCACCGGCTTCCTGTCCTCGTCGAGGCAACTAGTGTTTGTGGTTCTCGGTAAACTAATGTAAATAGGGCAACCTTACCATCTTTACCAATTAGTCCCCAAACATTATCTCCATAATTCTCACACAAAACCAAAGTCGGTAAGACAGTGAAATATGTTCCATGATAGTGTATACAAAAAGCTGTTAAAATCCTGTACTTGCACCAGCCTTAGCTACGCTCTCCAACAAACCTCTTGAGCCTTTCCTTATAAAAATATACAGAAAACAATGAACAATTTCACTGCACGACGGAAGTCATACACATGCACTCACACAATACAAATGCACACTGTACATTAAACTTCGAAATTCAAATTTTCACAGTGGTTACAGTAGATTCTACATACATAAAATAAGTGGTTGCAGAAAACAAAGTACTCTTACTTATTTCCGTAGTTTGCCCAAAAAGTTACAGCCCCGCTCCTGTGCCAGGTAAGCCCACAACCGGCTCACCATAGCCTGTGCTACTTGGAACTTTTTGTTCCAAGTAGCGAATCTTAAACAACAACCACCACCTAGTTTGCTCCTATGATTACATGTCCAGCATGAGTTTGTAAGTTACATCAGATAAAGAATATGCAAGTGAATACATTTTAGAGAAGATACCCAATGCTTGTACTGTATATAGGCTAACAATGTCACCATCTATTCATTATCTTAAGTGTATACTCTCTCCAACAGCAACGGGAGAATTTGGTTGCGGCCGCTGAGCGACGCACAGCCATACTGGCTTGGGCTGGACTTGGGTACATGGCTCTTCAGTTTGGATTTCTTGCAAGACTGACATGGTGGGAGTATTCCTGGGATATTATGGAGCCTGTCACTTACTTTGTTACTTATGGTACAGCAATGGGTGCATATGCCTATTATGTTGTCACGAAACAGGTAAGCCTTCTTACTCTTCACATTCTTCTTGAACTCCTCTTCGTCCTTACTTCATTACATACAGAAATCCCAATAGAGTGATGCATCAATTGACGTAGAACGGCCTATTGACATAGCTACAGTGCATGGGGGGGGGTGAGTTGTGCAAAACCATTGTTTGTGCCTCGGAGAGGCTGCAGGATCCAGTAAGTTCAGTAGAACTTCGGTTTAAACTCCTTTTGACCATGTCGTAGCTCAGTCGATTAAGGCAGTGTCTGGGATGCTCTCGGACGCAGGTTCGAAACCTCGTCACGGCCCTTATGGATTTGTTCATTTGATTTACTGTACTTCTGTGAATTTCTAAATTGCTGCAATTAAAAATTTTATATTTTAATCAGTATGTTTATGTTTTCATCAGTATGTAATCAGCTTTAATATTTGACCAATCTTATGCACATTAATGGCTTTATGAAAATGCACCTGTATCTTTCTTTTAACTTTATCCATGCTAATAAATTTGTAACTGTACCCTGTACTACAGTAATATAAATGTTTTGCATGTACAGTACTTATCAATATTGTTACAAAACTCTTACGTTCTTGTAAATAAATAAAATGAAGTTCACATACGCCTGCCTACACTATTTTGAGTGAGAAACCATGGTCTATCTAGTTAGTAAATGTTTCTAGAAATTTGAGCAGATTTCTTTGAAAGGAGTTACTGTATTGCAATAAAAAAAGTGTTGCATGTTTTTTTTCAGTACTGTGCATAACTTGTCCATTGTAATCATTGATATCATCTTATATATAAGGGCTATAAGGGGATAATCCTTAAATTTACTCTAATGTACCTACTAATCCTGTCAAATTTCTTATTCAATGTATTTTTTATACCTCCTTACAATGCATGTTTATACTTTCTTACAATGTATATTTTATACTTTCTTACAATGTAAACCCCCCTCCCCATCCGGCCCATTGGCGCCGTGAGGGGGCTTAGTGGTCGGCTGCCGGAGTGTGATGCTCCATGTGACAGTCCTCTGTTCTTTTCTGGCCTTATGCTCCTGCTGCTGTCTTCTCCAATTGTGCCGGATCGCTTTTCCTTTTCCTTGTGTTTCGTATTTCTCCCCTCTCTTTTCCTATCTGCTTGTCGGTTCCTGCCGACCTTTTGCTTGTTTTGGTTATTCTTTTGGACTATTTTGACATCCAGGTGCTTGAGGAGGCATACTCTTGCACCTGTAGAACTGTAGTGCCCAACGTCGAGAGCGAGGGGAACCTTTTATTGTCAGTCCTCCTTTCGTCACTGTACCCGATCTCGACGGACTGACGGTTCTTAAGGTGGCGTTTGTGGGGCATATACTCACGACGCACCCCTAGGGGGCCCCGACATGATCGGCGATAGCTTCTTGTTGGGTGTCCTGCCTCTAATTGTGGCTCCATGGTGGGCATGGGGCACATTCATGAATGAATGTTTTTCTTTTCATACTTAAGTCAAATTTTATTCCTCTTTTACCTTCTCAGGCTTGTGGGGTGGGCGACCAAGCCGCCAAGTCGAACCATGTTGGAAGACCGGGCTCTGTAGCCCCTGCTGCATTGGGCCCCAACCTTGCTCCTCCTTTGACCTTTCTGACTACTCCCCTCGGCTCCCCCTCCCTCCTCTGTGGTTGGGTCGAGCCCCAAGCTCCCAGTGGTGACCACCTCGTCCCCTGGCACGGCTCAGTCTCTAGTTGTGACTACTGTGCCTTTTAACCCCTCTCTCTCTCTCTCTGGGGGTTCTCAAAACCGTCCTCGACACGGCCGCACTCGCTTGATTCCTTCCCGTACTGATGCGTATCAAGCCTTGTTTGGTCCGCTTCGTGGGCCAAATACTTTGATCTTCTTTCTCTTGATTCTATGCCTCCTGACGATTTCTCCCTCCATAGGTACCTTGTTGATTCCGTAGATGCCTCTGTTACTTTCCACCCCACCCATCTCGGTACACGTGTCATTACTGCTCCTTCTCAGGATACAGCCTCCCGCTTGGCAGCCTTGTCCTGCCTTGGCGAGACCCCTGTTTGGGTCTCCAAGAGCACTCGGTTGAATGCCAGTGTTGGCACTATTCTCCTCCAACCCCATGTTTCTATCGGTGTTCAGAATCTCCAGGACTGCCACGAAGATATTCGTCATATCCTCGATGCCCAGGGCCATTCTGTCCTCCAGGTAGACTCGTTTACTCGTCCCCCTCGTGGTCGTTGCCGTCAACCCCTTCGGGTTGTGAGATTACCTTTGATGGTAGGACTCTTCCACCCTCTGTCATTCTTGCTGGTGCCAGGTGCTCCATCCAGGAGTACATTCCCTCACCTTGGATCTGTAATAAGTTCTGGAGGTTTGGGCATGGTGCCCTCCACTGCTCTGGAACTCTCTCTCCCTGTCCTTTGTGTGGGGGTGAAGGTCACACTAAGTCGGAGTGCACTTCTCCCAAGGCTCGCTGCCTCAATTGCGGTGAGGCCCACCCTACCTTCTCCCGTGCCTGTATACATTACAAGCCTGAGGCAGCCGTCCTCAAAGCACTGGAGCGTTTGTCTTTTCCAGAGGCGAGGCGCCAAGTTCGTCGGCTTCCACCTTACGCTAACATCTCTTATGCTCACGTGTTGCGCTCTTCCTCTCCTCGTCCTTCCCACCTTCCTCAGACTCAAAACCGTTTCCAGGCCTTGGACTCTGATACGCCCACCGCCCCTCCTCTGTTCCTTTGAGTTCTGTCCCGAAGGGTCCCCCTCCTGGTCCTCTGTCTGGGGTTCCCCTTCTTTCTGCCCGGTCTGTCATGTCTCCTGTGTCTTCTTCGTCTCACTCCGATCCCATCCTTCTCCTCCGTCTATTGGCTCTCCACACTGCCTGTCAGTACAGGCTGATGTCCATCGCTCTACCAATGGCCATCGTGTATGCTCTCGTTCTGCTTCTCCTGTTGAGACGCTGGAATTCGTTGCCCAGTACGTAGTTGCTGGGACACCTGTCTCTTTGAGTCAGAAGCGTAAGCCTGGCTCCTCTCCCTCCTCCTCCCCAGCGGGTAAAGAGGCTTTGCTTTCTTCCTCGCCCCCTACTTCTGACTTTCTCGCTTCGTTCCACTCACATTTCATTGGTTACGCCCCCTGTTCCTGCTATGGAGGTCTCTTTGGCCCTCGCTTCCTTTTCGGTTGGTGCCCTTGCTGAGGTGCATCCCCTAGTTTCTGCCTCTGCTACTGCTGTCCTTGACCCTCGGTTATCCCCACCTCTTCCTCCTCCAGATCCTACTCGTTCGCCCCTGGTCAGTCCTCTAGCTCCCTTCGCTCCTTCTTTACTCAGTTTAGCCATGCCCTCTATCCCTGACTTTGCTGACCCTGACCCTGATCCTGCGCTTCTTTAACGTGCTGTGTTCTCTTTTTGATTTTGTTTCTTCGTTGTTCTCTGTTGCTGTCCTTCCTCTTCTCGTCAATGTCTATTCTTCAATGGAACGTTCGTCGTTATTACGCCAGTTTCCTTGAACTCCAGCTTCTGATTTCGTGGTTTTCGCCCCTTTGTGTCTGTCTTCAGGAGCTGATGCTTGGTGCTCGTCCTGGTCGCTTTCGTGGCTATTCCTTTCTTCCTCCCCCCCCCCCCAGCTGTTGTTGGGGCTCCTAACTCTTCTGCTCTCTTGATTCGCTCTGATGTTCCCTTTGTCCCCTTACTTTTTCCTTCGCCTCTCCATTGTTCTGCTGCTTGTATCTTTGTGAGGAACTGGTTCACCGTTAGTTCCATTTATCTCCCCCAGAGTGTCCCGCTTTTTCTTCCCGATCTGAAACACCACCTGAACTCCTTGCCGGAGCCTGTGCTCCTGCTAGGGGATTTCACTTGTCGTCATTCCCTTTGGGGTGATGTTCAGATGAACACCCGGGGTCGCCTTCTTGAGCCCTTCATCCTCTCTTCTTCCCTGTCTCTTCTGAATTCTGGCGAGCCCACGCATTTGGTCTTGCACCCTTTCCTGTCTTGATCTTTCTCTGATGTTCCTGATGTCTCACCGGTCCTTCACCATTCACCTCCGTGGTACTCTTGTGGTGGACCCGTTGCAGGTCGCTACCGAACTGGGTTCCCACTTTTCTTCTGTTAGCTCTGGTTTTCATCTTCCCCAATCTTTCCTTCTTTGTAAACCTGTCCTTGAATCTTGTCCTTTGGATTTCTGTACTCATCTTTGCCTTCCCTATAACGATCCCTTCTCTCTCTCTGAACTTCTTTCTGCCCTGGCCCTCTGCGGTTCTATTGCGGTGGGCTCCAATGGCATTCATTACGAGATGCTTCGCCATCTCCATCCATGTACGTCTCAGTATTTACTGATTCTGTATAATCGGATCTGGGAGTCGTCGTCAGTCCCTGAGGACTGGCTCGATGCCGTTGTCCTCCGTGTTCGCAAACCAGGGTCTCTGGGAACATCCATGTTCGCAAACCAGGGTCTCTGGGAACATCCCCTAAGGACTTTCGCCCTACTGCCGTCACAAGTTGTGTCTGCAAACTCTTTGAACGTATCGGTAACGTTCATCTGATGTGGTTCTTAGAACACCATCACCACCTCTCCCCTTCTCAATTTGGTTTCCGCAAGTGCTGTAGCACAACAGAAGTCCTAGTGAACTTGGAGGTCTATATTCATACTGCTTTTGCTGGGAAGACCTCCGTTGTTGTTGTCCTTTTTGACCTGGAGAAGGCTTACGACACCACTTGGCGATATCATATTCTATCCCAACTTAATTCTTTGGGCCTTCGTGGTTATCTCCCTCTCTTTCTCTGCAGCTTCCCCTCTCATCGTTCCATTTGGATGACACTTGGTACCGCTCTCTCTGCCTCTTTTCAGCAATACGAAGGTGTGCCCCAGGGTAGTGTTCTGAGCACTACTCTTTTTCTGGTTGCCCTCAATGGTCTTCTTTCCTCTCTTCCTTCTGGCATCTTCTCCGCTTTCATTGTCGACGATCTTACCTTTTGGTGTCAGGGTAATGATTCGCCTCTCCTTCAACGTCAGAGGCATCAACATGGCATCAGCTTGCGATTGATGCCGTATCGTCTTGGATAAGAAACATCTCCTGCTTTCTCGTTGTCAATCTTCCTTTGTAGTTGTTGTAGACTCTCGTAGTGCCCTCATGACTCTTAGGTCCTTTAATCCGGTTCATCCAGTGGTTGTCGAGATCCAGCATTGGCTGTTTCTTATTCACAGTAAATTTAAATCGTTTGAGTTTTGTTGGGTTCCCAGCCATGCTGGTGATCATGGCTTCAGGTTCTCTACGTCTAAGACTTATGCTATGACTTTTACTCGGAAGCGTGTTGCTTTATGGTCACTTCATTGTGTACAAGGATTCCCCTAACCTTTTGGGGATGATTTTTGACACTCGTTTGTCTTGGTCGCCCCATATCTCTTACCTCCGTGTTGAATGCTCTAAGGCCCTCACCCTCCTTCGGGTATTGTCCCATACTTCTTGGGGAGCGGATAGGCGTACTCTACTCTCTTTACATTCCTCTCTCATCCTGTCTAAGCTCGATTATGGTTGCCCTGCTTACTCGTCTGCTTCTCTTTCTACTCTTTGCCGTCATGATGCTTTGCACCATACTGGGTTGCGCCTCAGTTCTGGTGCCTTTCGTTCGACTCCCGTCCTCAGCTTGTATGTTGACACTGGCTTCCTATCTCTCCAGGACCGCAATGATCGCTACTGTCTTCGCTATCTTGCGCGGTCCTTGAAACATCCTTCCTCTCACCTCTGTTGTGCTTTAATTTTTGCTCCTCCTGCAGTTCCTGTTCCTCTTCACCACCTCCCTCTTTCTGTCCGGTTATCTCGCTTAAAGGATTCTCTATCAGTTTATATTTCTAATATTTCTCCTCGTGTTGTTCCTTCTTTGCCCCTTCCACAGTTTTGTACATCCTTAACCCGCATCACTAAAGCTTTTACCCCTCTTATGGTTCTAAAACACCTTTTCTTTGAGCACTTTTCTACTCACTCCCGCTGCATTTCCGTCTTCACCGATGGGTCTAAATCTGCGGACAGTGTAGGCTACTCTGTTGGTTTTCCTGATTGCACTTATATGTGTCGCTTACCTCCAGAGACTAGCATCTTCACAACAGAACTTTATGCTGTTCTCTATGCTCTTCATCTCCTGCTTTCTCGTTGTCAATCTTCCTTTGTAGTTGTTGTAGACTCTCGTAGTGCCCTCATGGCTCTTGGGTCCTTTAATCTGGTTCATCCAGTGGTTGTTGAGATCCAGCATCGGCTGTTTCTTATTCACAGTAAATTTAAGTTGTTTGAGTTTTGTTGGGTTCCCAGCCATGTTGGTGTCTCTTTAAATGAGCGTCTGGATGATGCCACCAGGGAAGCTGTCCGCTCTTGTCCCATCTCTCGTAAAGGTATTCCATATTCTGATTTTTACCCGGTTATCCATTCCTCCATCCTTACCCTTTGGCAGGCTTGTTGGTCTTCTGTTACTGGAAGCAAACTGCATACTCTTAAGAGTTGTGTGTCCTCGTGGCCGTCCTCCTACCACCGTAACCAGCGATGGGAAACGGCTCTGGCGAGGTTGCGTATTGGCCATACTCGTTTAACTTGTGGTCACTTGGAGCGCCGCCCTGCTCCTTATTGTCTAAATTGCATTGTCCTTCTTATGGTCGTGCTTATCATTGTTGAATGTCCTGACTTCTGGGACGAGCATGTCTTGTTTTCCGACCGTCCCCCGCGGTCGCTTGTCTCTTGATAGTATTCTTGGTGACTTAGATACTTTTGATATCGTTCACCTTCTGCGTTTCTGTTCTTGTATTAGCATCCTTAATTATATTTAGTGCCCTCTGATTATCCCGCACATTTGATGGTGCTACATAGCCTTCCCGGTTTGGTGCCTTCTTTTGATAATTAATTACTTACTTACAATATAAACATTTTCTAATTTTGCTAGAAATTTCCTTCTTAAAATTATTTGTTAGGTTAAGGACCTCCCCAAAACACTATGCATGCTAGTGGCTTTACAAGAATGTACAGAACTAAGCCTCTTATCTAGTATCTATGACAATCATCACTTTAATGATCAAAATTGCAGGCATTGTACAGCACATGATGTAAACAATGTTTAAACACATAATCACAATGTTTCTGTAATTAACTTTAATGTAAGGTCTCTATACAAGCACTTTGATGATGTTAGTGCCCCAATTCAAACAGTTGACAACAAATTCTCTTTTATTGTGCTTACTGAAACATGGTTAAAAGAGGATACTACACAACTATACAGCATACCAAACTACACAGCAATTCACAACTGTCGTCCTATTCAGAGAGGTGGTGGTACTGCTCTTTACTACCACCAAGAACTGACATGCTTAAAAGTAATTATAACTAGAGACCCCTGTGGAGAGTCGCTTGCCCTCAATCTTTGCCTGCTTTAGAGTGAAGGGTGGCTGTCCTGACTGTGGAAGCAGTCTACAGAATTCCTAAAACTGATGTGTCTGAATTCAACTCTAACCTTAGAAATCTAATACTAGAGAACAGACTGAACAAAAACCATTTAATAATTTCTGGGGACTTTAATATTGACCTCTACGATGCCTGATGCCTCCTGCTGCTAGTTTCCTCAACTGTATGAATTCCTGCTTCCTCATACCCTTAATCACTAGACCTACTAGAATCACTGATTAGTAATGACATGGCTCTTCTGGACTAACATAACCTCTCCACTAACTTCAGGGATAATCATTGATAGAACCACAGACCATTAGCCCACATTTCTCCTAACCAACTTTAATAAACCACCTCTAGATACAAGGAAGATAAGTTTTAGGCTGTACAATGAAACTTCTATAGGCAATTTAATTGCTGCTGCTGCTAATATCAACTGGGAGACTGAATTAGGTAACATAGGGAACATCAACCTAGCAGTACAAACATTTCTTCAGAAAACTCTCAGCCTTAATAACACCCACTTGCTAACGAAACAAGTTACAACTAAAAGGCTAAACAATCCATGGCTTACAGAGGCGATACTTAAATCTATTAATAAAAAATATGACCTTGAGAAGAAGTATAGGTTAGGAGTCGTCTCCAAAGAATTTTCAAAGATTTTCTCATCAATGCTGTCCAAAATAATTAGGAAAGCCAAAACAAAATACTAAGAAAATAAATTCACCCAAATTAAGGGCAACATTAAGAAAACATGGAGCACTGTTTCTCAAATATTGGTATAAAAAAACCAGCGTTGAATGTAATGAAACGCCATTTTCTGCGTGAGTCCCGGAGGCTCCCCGGAGCTATCCCAGGCTGATATGCTAATGTCAGACTTTGGCATCAGTCATGTGTATGGAGTTCTTAGGCCTACCGGGGACCACGGCCAGAACCGGGCCCCCTCAGAGAGGCAAGGGGAGCAATGGCCTATAGAAGCCCCCGTGTAGTTGGAAGCATTCTATGTCTGCCATCGACCGGAACAGGCACCCAGAAAGGTAAGCGCCCCAAAACAAACCCCTATTCTGGTTAAAATTGCTACCAAAAACCGAACTAGTGGATAGAACTCCCCAACCGAAAACAAGCAAACTACTGTGACGTCACACACCACCGCGCCGCTGTCTGCGCAGCTCCCCCCTCCCCGGGAGGGGGAAGGGGGAGCCCCAGACCCCCCGCGCCGGCTACCCACACCTCAGTTCTTGAGGCTGGATGTCAAAAACGCGAAAAATCGCCGACCGGAGGGAGGGAGGGATGCCGGGGAGCCTCCGGGACTCACCCAGAAAATGGAGTTTCATTACATTCAACGCTGGTTTCTGGGGGGAGCCCCGTCGGCTCCCCGGAGCTAACTACCCACAGACAGAAAAAAGAGGAACTTACCCGGGAGGCGGTCGTTGCTCACTCCTCAACTCGAAGCCGAGACAACTGGCCGCAACCGCAGACCCAAAGCAACACAGGCCCGACGAGGCCCAGGGACATTCACAAGGTAACGAGCAGCCAGGACCCTGTTCGACCGCCAAAATCCCCGCACCCAAATATCAGACCAAGACATATTCCCAAAGACGGCAGCAAGAGCCGCGAACTTACGAACGTCATGGGCACGGGGATAGACCGCAGGCTGGCTGGACCTAATAACCCTGCGGACGACCTGAGAGACCCGAACCCGCGAACAGGGAAGAAGGGAAACCGGATCAACCCACAGCGCGTCCGCGGACACAGAAGCTGTGGCGCGCAAATAACGGCGAAGCGCCGCAACCGGACACAAAACATGATGCACCCCCGGCCTGACCAACCAAGCATCAACCACCCATGGACCCCTCCGGAACACAGCAGTCTCATTCTTCGCCAGAAAAGGAGACGGCTGCAAACAAACAAAACAATCACCACGACCAAAAGAGCAGAAACCCCTGCGCCGGAGGAGAGCATGAAGCTCCCCTACCCGACCCCCAGAGGCCAAAGCCAACAAGAAAAGTGCCTTGGAAAAACAATCCTGGACCGAAGGGACCACAACGAAACGAGGAGATGAAAGGAAAGCGAGCACTCTGTCCAAAGCCCAGGACGGCTCAGGCGACGCATGAGCAGGCCGGAGGTGAAACAATGCACGAGACAGCTTGCGAAACGGCGCAGACGTAACATCGATACCGAAAGCAAGCTGAAGCGGCTCCGCCAGCGCCGCACGATACGAAGCGACAGTGTTAGGCATAAGATGACGGTCCTGAAACAACCACGAGAGGAAGGACAAGACCACCCGAACAGACAAGGAGCTAACACGACAAAGACGCAAAAAGAAACGGAAGGACCGCCAGGAAACTTCATACTGCCGCCGAGAAGAAGCCCTCAGGTGGGACACCAACAAGGAGGCCACCTGATCACCATAGAGATGATGATAGACTCGAGTTAAAAAACCATACGTGAAGTCTCGAGGAGAAGATCGAACCAGCCACGTGACGTACCGGCCCGATCTGCTGAAAGAGGCGGAGCCGCGGGAAAACCCTTGGGTTCGGACACCGAGCAACCAGCGCCTGAAACCAAGGCTGGGCCGGCCACCAAGGGGCCAGAAGGACAACTCTCCCCTGGTAAGTCTCTAAGCGAGTCAGGACCTGGAGCAACAGCCGAACCGGGGGAAAGAGGTACAGGAACCCCCACCTCGACCAGTCTAGCCGAAAGGCATTGACCCCGACGGCCTCGCGATCGGGGAAGGGCGCCGCATAAACGGGAAGACGCCGCGACCACGCCGACGCGAAGAGGTCCACTTCGGGGCGCCCGAACGTCTGGCAAAGCCAACGGAAGGACTCGTCGTCGACCGTCCACTCCGTGGAGAGGGGAACGAAGAGAGACAGGGCGTCGGCCAAGACATTGGACACGCCCCGTACGTGAACCGCCAGGAGAGCCAAACCCCGAGAACTCAGCAGACGAGTCACCCGAAGCGACCAACCCCAAAGAGACAAGGACTGCATCGAACCCCCGCGGTTCAGGCAATGAACCACCGGAGAGCAGTCCGAATGGAGCCAAATCGTCGATCCACGGGCCACCCGAATCCTCCCCAGAGCAAACCACACTGCCGCGAACTCCCGCACCGTGCTGTGAGCTCGACGGAAGGACGGATCCCAACGCCCCTGGCCGGCCTGGTGAGCACTGGTCACAAAACCCCAGCCGAGAGACGACGCATCCGTGTACACATCGAGCGAGGGCTCGAGTAGGCGCCAAGGCACTGAACCCCGAAAAACCCAAAGAGGAAGCCGGTGACGCAGCAACCGACGCAAGGCCCCCGGGGGTCGAACTCTGCGATCACGAGAGAGGCGGAAGGGGGAACCCCGAAGGAACCAGAACAGCCGTCGAAGCCAAACCCGACCCGGCGGGTAGACCACCATCGCGAAGTTCAGGCTCCCGCACAGCCCCTCGAGCAACCGCCGGGTGACCCGAAGGCCCTCCAGAAACAGACGAAGGCGGGACCGCAGCCGCAGGAGAGACTCCGGAGGGAGAGACAAGGAGGCGGTTCGAGTGTCCCAAACGAGACCCAGCCAAGTCCGAACCTGAGAGGGAACCAGATGGGACTTCCTCCAGTTCACCAAGAACCCGAACTCGGCGAGCTGGGAAAGAACCAAATCCCTGGCTAGCAAGCAAGCTGACTGGCTGGGAGCCCAAACCAGCCAGTCGTCGAGGTAGGCCAACACCTAAACACCTAGGAGACGCAAACGAGCCACCACAACCCATGTAAGGCACGTGAACACGCGAGGTGCCAGGTTCAACCCGAACGGGAGACAACGAAAGCGGTAACACAGACGCCCCACAACAAAACCGAGCCAGTCCCTGAACCGCGGATGAATCGGGACATGCCAATAAGCGTCCCGGAGGTCCAGGGACACCATCCAAGCTCCCGGCTCCAAGAGGAGCCGCCGAACCTGAGACAGCGTAGTCATCCGAAAGGAGGGGCAATGAACCCAGGGGTTCAGACGGGACAAGTCCAGAATGAACCGCAGGTCTGCGCAGTCCGGTTTCGGATCCGGAAACAGACGGGAAACCCATCTAAGGGACGACGTCGTTTCGACGACGCCCAAGCGTACCCACTCCAAGACGACTCGACAGAGCGCAGGGGAAGAAACCTGCCCTGCCAGCCCCGACCCCCCAAAGGGGGGAGGGGCCACCCAACGCCACCGCAAGCCGCGAGACACGACCCGAAAGGCCCACGAATCGTGGGACCAGGCGCGGGTGAACAGCACAAGCCGCCCCCACCCCCCATCTCCCCGTCAAGGGGGCAAACCGCGAAAGGGCCGGCGACCCTTACGAGACCCAGAACCCCGCACAGCGCGAACACCGCGCCGACCAGACGAGGGAGGGTCCGCAGGAGGAGCCAACCCCAAACCTGACACCAGAGGCCTACCACGATGAGAGGAACCCCGAGCCCTGGCACGACCTTTCTGGGAAGATCCACCCCGGGACCCCCGGAAAACCAACAAGTCCGACATCGGACGACAAGCCGCCGACGCAGCCTGAATAAACTGCGCCACGGCCGACTCCCCAAACAGGAGAGGACAAAAAGGTGAAGGATGCCTAAGAGCCAGAGCCCAAGCAGATTCCACGGAGGAACCCAGCACCGCCTGCCGACACGCGAGACGGGAAGCATAAAACAGGGAAACCGCATCCCGCAAAATCGGCGTGAACAGCTTCAACAAGGCAGCCGACGAACGCGCAGCCGAGGACAAGGTGCCGGACCCCGGGACGGACCCAAGCGTCCCCACATCCTCCACGAGCCAATCCGAAGACAGCTTCAGGAGGGAAAAGAACCGCAAGGCCGAACACAAAAGGCCCCGGGCACGCAAGTCCTCCGCAACGAGCGCCGCCGAAAGGGAGGGAACCTGCACATGGAGCTGAATAACGCCCACATCGCGGGGAAGGGCAGGGGCAAACAAGCACTCATTCAGGTACTCAAGTTCGCCCCCCAGGAAAACCTGAAGCACCGTGGAAGCTTCCCGCCACTCCAGCGTGCAGGAATGACAGAAGGAATGCCAGGAATCCAGACCAAACAAGGGGCAGTCAGGACGACTCCGGAACCTCGTAACGGAGCCAGAAAGGGAACGAAGTCCCAAACCTGAATGTGGACGGATCCATTTCCGAGGCATAATCTGGGTCACGCAGGAGGTAAGCTGCAAAGGCCGCTCGCACCACACCAGGTTGGATGCGATAAGCCGAAAACCTCCGGAAGGACGGAACCGACGTACCCGGGGGAACACGGAACCGAACCCGGGGAGGGGTCGACACCAAATCCAACTCGTACGCAGAGGGGGGAAAAGAAAACCCCACTCCTTGTAACAATAAGCCCCGCTCAGTGGGAAGAAAAACCCAGGCGGGGTCCAGCGGGGCCCAAGGCCCCCAAGTCAGCCCCTCCCCAGCCTCGAGGTCCGTCACCACAGGACCCGAGGCCGAATCCTCTCCCCAAGCCCCGACCCCACAAGACAAGGACGGAGCAGCCGGAAAAGCTGGAGGAAGGGGAGCCCACTGGTCAGACCCTGAAGCTTCGGCCGGGAGACAAGACTCGAATGCCTCTGCCGCCCCCCCCGGAAGGGGCAACCCCCGAAGCTGCCTGAGTCTCGAGATCAAGTAACCCCTGCTCCGACCCCGAAACCCTCAGACGCTTCGGGGCCGGAAGCAGGGGCGGGGGACCTGAACGAACAGAAGGGGAAGGACGAGGAGGTGCGGACTGAACCAGGATCGAAGCGACCCCCACCCCCAAGTCCGGGTCTCGAAAAGCAAAGTGGGGCAGCCCCGGGGCATCCGGGGAAGCAACCAACCGAGCGCGTTGCAACAGACGAAACCTAGACTGCAACGCATGCACCGCCTGTACCCGAATAGAATCATCAGAGGATTGGGTAAATTGAGTCACATGCAAGCAGCAACACTCACAGGACTCAGGGTCGAAAGTATCACTGGCCCAACAGGCAGCGTGGCAGAGGCAAAAACAATGAGGGTCACCCTGAGACAAGGGGACCGAGCAACCCTCAAACTCGCACACAGCGAGTGGGGACTCCGGGGTCACATCCATCGGACCCACGCGCCCCCTATGGGATTCCCAGGGTCCTGAGCGTTTACTTTAAGAGGACTCGCGCTCAGGTAGTCCCAGGCAGGGTGCTGCAAACCGGCGCCCAAAACTACCAAGCAAACTTCTAAAGCTGAACCCCAGGGACGTGTACACTCACGGGGACCTAGCAGGGGGCGCCACCGAGGAGAACAGTGGAAGGGCAAAAACAAACTGAATAAAATGACAGAACCCCCCACCAGGCTAAAATAAAAAGAAAAACAAAACCCCGCAAGAGGACAGTGAACCCCAAGGAACAGAGCCGGCCGCGATGTCGGGAAATACAAGCTGAGCAGCACCCTGCGCCCCTACCAGTGCAAACTGCCTCTTACCTGCCGGTAACAAGGGAGAACAGAACACCCATGAGCCCAACAGGCGGCCGAAAAACCGAAAGGTAAAACAGACCAGCAGAGGCAGACCCCGAGGAGCCTGTGGAAGGTGGCCCCAAGCCCCAAGGGCAGTACTTACAGGGCACCTAGGGAAGGCAGCCCTAGGCGCAAGCAGCCCGAGTACTGAAGATAACTCCTGGCTCTCGCACCCACAAAACCAACACCACACGCAAAGCACAGTGCAGTAGCGACACCGGAGCCAGAGCACACGACCATCGCCTATAGCATCAGCCTCAAGAACTGAGGTGTGGGTAGCCGACGCGGGGGTCTGGGGCTCCCCCTTCCCCCTCCCGGGGAGGGGGGAGCTGCGCAGACAGCGGCGCGGCGGTGTGTGACGTCACACTAGTTTGCTTGTTTTCGGTTGGGGAGTTCTATCCACTAGTTCGGTTTTTGGTAGCAATTTTAACCAGAATAGGGGTTTGTTTTGGGGTGCTTACCTTTCTGGGTGCCTGTTCCGGTCGATGGCAGACATAGAATGCTTCCAACTACACGGGGGCTTCTATAGGCCATTGCTCCCCTTGCCTCTCTGAGGGGGCCCGGTTCTGGCCGTGGTCCCCGGTAGGCCTAAGAACTCCATACACATGACTGATGCCAAAGTCTGACATTAGCATATCAGCCTGGGATAGCTCCAGGGAGCCGACGGGGCTCCCCCCAGAAAAGATTCCAAATAAAAAACCAATACTCCTATCCAACAACGACAGTTTGCTTTCAGCCTCTGATACTGCTATTGAATTCAATAGGTTCTTATCATCCATTGGGATACTCCTTGCTAATGATATTCCATCCTCCTGTACTAATGTCAAGGACTACCTTACAGGTAACTATCCAGAGTCTCTGTACCTAACGCATTCTAACTCCACTGATGTTAATGATATAATCCTTTCCCTTAAAACAAAGTCTAGTGCCCTTGCTGAGATACCAACTCTAATTTACAAAAAACCTACAGATTTTTAGCTCCT
Organism: Procambarus clarkii; assembly: GCF_040958095.1. Taxonomy (NCBI): domain Eukaryota; kingdom Metazoa; phylum Arthropoda; class Malacostraca; order Decapoda; family Cambaridae; genus Procambarus; species Procambarus clarkii. The sequence goes on from NC_091165.1 coordinate 16,704,168, forward strand.
GCCATTCCATTGCTCTTCAACAAGTCACTTAAACTCCAAACCTTTCAAGATACAGTATTCTAAAAAAAACAAGAGTAACCACAGTCCATAAATGTGGTGATCTCACTGATGTCAACAACTTCAAACCTTTATCAGTTCTGCCAAATTTGTCAAAAATATTTGAAAACTAATCTACAAGCAGCTCTACTCTTATCTAGACAAACACAATATACCTAGCTCTTGCCAATATGGCTTCAGACACAAAAAAAGCACTAACAATGTATATATTAGCTAATATGATTACCTTGATACATGCAGCTCTTGATAAAAATGAATTCCCTGTTTAGTTATTTGTTGACCTATGTAAGGCTTTTGACATTGTCAACCACCAAAACCTTCTTCTTAAATTACATCATTATGGAGTCAGAGGTCACTCCCTCCAATATCTTCAGTCTTACCTTACTGACAGGCTCCAGTATGTTTCTGTGAATAATTCCATTTCTCCCACCCTATCCATCAACATTGGTGTTCCCTCAGGGCAGCATACTTGGTCCTCTCCTCTTTCTCATATACATTATCGACTTTCTACATGCCTCTCAACACCTCAAACCTATTCAATTTGCTGATGACACAACCTTCATTTTCTTCAGTCCTTATCCCTCTTGCTCTAAATATCACAGTGAATATTGAACTAAATAAAGTCCATCTTTGGCTAACTGCTATAAAAACTCACCCTTAACATTGACAAAACTTTCTATACTTTGTTTGGAAATAAATTCTCAAATCAAATTAATCTAAGAATAAACAATATCTAAATTAGTAATAGAGTAGATGGCAAATTCCTTGGTGTTCTCATCGATAACAAGCTGAATATCCAGGGACACATTCTAAATATATCAAAACAAGTTTCTAAAACTGTTGGCATTTTTTCTAAGATCAGATATTATGTACAGTACCTCGCTCTGCCCTGGTGACGCTCTATTACTCTCTCATCTATCCTTACCTCAATTATGGTATTTGTGCTTGGGGTTCTACTACTCAAAATCATTTACGTCCTCTAATTACTCAACACAAAGCTGCTATTAGAACAGTATCTAACTCTGGCCCCAGACAGCACTCGGTACCCTTACTCAAATATTTGAATATGTTAGATATAAAAGTCACTGCACAGTCACTTCATGTGTACTCTATATATTTAAACTCTGAACTGCAATGTCAATCCTGACCTTGAAAGTTTCCCAGAGGGTTGTATCAGAACCCATGGGCACTACACCAGAAACAAATACTTATTTCATATTCCAAGATTGAGACTTAACCAAACTAGAAATGCTCACAACTCAAGGGACCCAGAATGTGGAATGACCTCCCTAATCATGTCAAAGGCTGTCCCTCTCTCAACCAGTTTAAGAGTAGAACTAAGTACTACCTAACTAACTCCATGTAACCTACCTTACCCCCTAAATGTCAACCAATGTCTTGCTATTCTAAACAATGCTCTTTGTTGACCTACTTGTACAATTGCTGATTTTTGCCATGTTCCCCCCTTTTTTTCTTTTTTTTATTCCATTTTTTTACACAATTTATACTCTATTTATATAGAGTTAAAAACTCTAAGTGTTTTTCCTCCACACCTTGCCCAAAACGCTATGCGTATTAGTGGCTTTGGGTATTGTATGTACTAGCTCTATCTATAAATCCAACAGTATGTTTGTAACTCTGCATCTATGTATGTACTTTTCCTAAATAAAAATATTATTATTATTATTATTATTATTATTATTATTATTATTATTATTATAACTTCAATTCCCTGTACTCTCATAAAACCCAGTGTACATAAATTCTTGTATATAAATAAATATATAGATAACAGTATTTCAAATTTTACAGGACTTTGTTTTACCAGAGATCAGAGACCGACAGTTCCTCCTCTGCTTCCATAAGAGAGCCAAGAAGCTGGGCATGAACATTGAAAAGTATAACGTACTCAAGAATCGACTGGCCGAGTTACAGTGCGACTTGCAGAGGCTCCGTGATCCTCTGGCCCTCAACCTACCTCACTCAGCCCTTAAGGAACCACCAACTGCACAAGCACCCCTTGCTAAAGCACAACAAACCCTAAAAAATTTGTTGGGTCTCAAGGAGGATAAGTAGCTTTTATAACCTATTCACCTAGGAAGATCAATGGATTTACAGATTTTACAAATACTGTAGATTTTAGCATAACATGGACAAGTTAAAAGATGTCCTAGTCCACACAGTTGCTCAGCTAAGTCTCGGCAACTCTTCACAGAGTAATGGTTAATGAGGAAAGCAAACTTCCAGTTTTGATATTAAGCCTATGGCCAGGAAGTGCTTGCATTAGCTGTGTTGACCAAGATGAAGGAAAGTTTAATGAAAAGTTGTTGGATGTAAGAAATAACTGTATTAAAAGATACAGATATACAGAATATATCAAATTTGAAATTTACATGTAAGCATCGAAGCCATATGTGAATACCTTATGATTTCTCAGTGAAAATTATGTTATGCCTTTCAAAACCCAGTTTTTTCAACAACTACAACTTGCACTCTGACTAATTTTATATATAAATTATTGCCATTCTTAATACTCCATAGAAAACATGTCTAACATACTGGTATTTAAATAAATTTTAATGTTTAAATTTAAATCTGCATTTAGACATTTACAAACACAAGTATATTCTGTAAGCTTTAAATTTTAAGTGATTTTTCAGGATATGGGGACTAAGTTATTTGAATTAAAATTTACTAAATTATTAAACAAAGTACTGTATGTCACATATGAGAACATAAGAGAAAGTGTGCAAATTGAAAGCATTACAATCAAAAGGAAAAAAATAGCATTCATCACAACTGAATCATAAGATATTTTAGGAATCAATATTCCTGTCATAGCAAAATACCCATGTTAAATAAAATTCTGTAATATGAGCATGGTTCATAAAGGATTTGATTTGTTGAAAGTCTCACATTTTTAAATAAAATCTAACTTGGGGTTAACATTCTAAAGAAATTTAGCATAAAAGATTCATAATGTCCTTTCACAATACACAATGTACACAATAGCTCCTACAGTAAATATTCAGAATTGGATGTTTGTATGAAACCGTAAATCTGGTTTCCTTATGAAATCAAATAAATGTATCAAAAAGCACAAATGTACTTATCACGGTTGTTTAAAATATATACATATAAAAATCTCACACACACACACACACACACACACACACACACACACACACACACACACACACACACACACACACACACACACACACACACACACACACACACACACACCAAAAACACACAGTGCCATCTTAATGCATAGACACACTGGGATCCAGGGTCACTATTGTTCAAGAGATCTTTTGACAGTGGATAATTTCCCGACCTCTCTCTGAAAGGGCCTGAGATTTTAATGCCTTTACAAATTATATTTATAATATCAGTAATTTGTGCATAATTATGACAGTAATCTTGTACTTTAGCAGATGAGCAGGCTCATTATCTTAGTAGTGGCCCCCAGTGTGTTTCTTTGCCCAGGGCAAAGAAACCCAGATTATATTACATCAGTGCTGTTAAGATGGGCCTGCAAACACATGCACAACCAATTATTACCCACACACTATTATGTGGATTGTTTCATTTTACTATTTTAAGATTTGTTTTACATTTAGAATTATGGATATCAAAGATAATTGTTTAAAGGCCAGCTCTGCTTTCATTAGTCAAAAAACTGAACCAACTTAAATGACTTCATAAATTTGTGATGCCATTATCCCCATAACTCTGTGCAAGAGGTATATTTTTAGATTTTCTAATTGATGATTCACTTTATTGAATATAATTATATTAATGTCAATTTAGCAATGTTTTTCTCAATTTACTGTGTAATATCAGGAAGATATTTCCTAAGTTATTATTCAAGAATGAATATCAGAGGTCTTGTTGACTTCTCTGATACTTACAAGTCTTACGACTAATAGTTTGACAATGTGTCTTCCTACGATGGTGGATTTGTTGACATCAGAGGGATTCTGGGGATAATAGTGCTGGCCAGTGACTTCCGAATGATAAATTTCAGTGATTTATTACAACATGATCAGCTGCAATTGAGAGCACTTCACTGCCCCAATCCCTTCAAGCAAGCAATGACATCACAGTTTTTGCCATTTCACATGCTTTTATTGATTATACACTGTATACATATTTTACAGCAGTGCACTTTTTCTAGTACGAACTTTTGTAGGTATTCATAATATTTCAAAAATTTAAAGGTCTTTCTTTACACTGAAAACAACTAATATTATATAATCAGGGTTCCAACACTAGATGTTGGTATAACAATTGGTTTGGTTTCATACCCCATCAAGTCCTCATAAGCAACACTTTCATGTATCCATCATATTCTGCTGATTAGCAGTGACCTCATGTTTATAGGGTCAATAAGGGTGATAATGATTATTTTTAGTTTTGTATTACTGGTTGTTACAGCTAGTCTTTCATAATATGTCATTGGTTGATGTTTGCTAATATGTAGTTGGTTTTTAAGCATTTTTATAGTGTTATCCTAATAGAAAGGAAGAGAAAGATGTTAGCAATACATATTTTATAACGAAATAGATGGTTGGTTCATTGGCTAAGATGAAACTTTTATATTGTCTTCATTGCGACTTAGATTCTGATATTCTCAATTCACTTAACTTTATAATCTTCATTCTCTATTTGAACCTTAACTTTATCTAAATATGAATCCTATTTAATCTTCTCTGTCTTCTTAGGCACAGATTCCCTCTTGTCATTTATTAAGGCTTTTGATATTCATGTACACAGAAAACCTGATATATTTGCCAAGCATTACAAGTATAATCTCTAACTTGGAGATTCTAATTCAAATTACCGAGCCAAATTTACAAAATTAATTATTTTGGAATTGTCAAAAATAATAATACAAACAGACAACCATATATATATATATATATATATATATATATATATATATATATATATATATATATATATATATATATATATATATATATATATATAATATATATATATGTATATATATATATATATATATATATATATATATATATATGTATATATATAATATATATATATGTATATATATATAATATATATATATATACATATATATATATATATATATATATATATATATATATATATATATATATATATATATAATATGTATATACATACATGATTATACATATAAAAGAGTATGAGTTCATATTCCATTTTATTGTTTCCATAGATATGACACTTTTGCAATTCAAAATATTGTATTGTACTGTATTGGAATTATTCACCACTCAAACTGCATGCTTTATAAGGATATGCACTCAAACTATATCTAGAAACTGAAACTGTTTTGGTATGTATAGTGCAGAAATTAAAAACTAAATTGTTGCTCACATGGCCTACCATTTTTGTGTATTGTACTAACAGAGTGTTAAACAAATTTGATCATATTTTTGCATAAATAGTGCTGTGTGCAAAGCTAAACAAGGCTTTCCATTTACCTCAGGTTTTCTGTGCATGTATTAGTAGGATGAGAAGAGAAAGTACTGTATCACATTCAGTAAATACTTTCTCACACAATTCGTTCCTCCTGCCACTGACATCTTTAGAAAATGTGAAATTTTTCAGTCTCTATTTCACCGTCTCAATTCAGATCAGGAATACTAGTTATGATACTTGCTATAAGGTCTTTAACTGATTGCAAGAATTGAATCTGCAGAATTCATATCATTGACAGAAATATATTGTGAGTATGTGAATTTTATTGTAATGAATAATGATAGTAATTTTTGTATACAAAAATTGAAGTGATTGAAGAATGTTTGATACATTTGTTAGATAACAATTTTATAATAGGTTTTTGATCAGTGAGGACAGATTAGAGAAGGCCTAAAACTTCTTTTATGATAAGAAAATTATATTTACAAACTTCCTCATTGATTAGTCAATATTTTAATGCAATTTTTTTTTTTTTAGCATTCTTCTTTCACAGTGCAGTGAACATTACAAATGTCTTCTACTTTTCTATCCAGATCAGTTGAAAGGAGACATAACTTGAGGGTCAGTAATAATTTAATTATACGGGAGCTGATCCTCACTGAGCCCGGCTTTTTAGTTCTGGCCGTCACTATCAGGTCTAGCATGCTTATGTTGCTTCTTGTGTTTGATGTGAAAGTAAAGATTTAATAATTGCAATATTTCATAACTTTTTACATCCTGCAGAAGTACTTACAGGAAAATTCTTAAATTCTCTACCAAAACAAAGACTTTCATTTATTTTTTGTTCTTGTTTAAGCTACACTATTATATGATGACATAAGGAAATTCAGCATTCACGGTGATCATTTATTTTTGTCTTGTACAGTACATCTTAAATTACACAAACTGTAGCAAATACAGTACAGGGGTTTAGTGTGAACAGAGGTAAACGTGTGTTATTAACTAGCATTAAAATAGCAGGTGTGTGTCCACAATAATGGCCAGGTGATTGAGGAAAATTATTTCTTGTTAGAAAAATCATTTATCCTTCCTGAAGCATTTGAGCCTACCACTTACTGTGGTCTAGTTAGGGCACACAAACACATAAATAATACCACTTAGCTTAAAGTACACTGTCATGAAGGCACACACACCACATACTGTGCACCGGGGTATACACACACACCACATATTGTGCACCAAGGGTATACACACACCACATACTGTGCACTGAGGGTATACACACACCACATACTGTGCACTGAGGGTATACACACACCACATACTGTGCACCAAGGGTACACACACACACCACATACTATGCACTGAGGGTACACGCACACCACATACTGTGCACCAAGGGAAGACACATGCCACATACTGTGTACCAAGGGTATACACACACACACCACATACTGTGCACCAAGGGTAGGCACACACATACACACACACACAATGATGAGAGCTTACACATACCATGCCACATACTGTGTACTGTAACATTAATATACTGTAATAATTTACCTATATTATTGCTGTCATTGATTTGTTGTCAAATGCTTCCATATATATACATTTTCCTCTTACATATATTCTACCTGTATATACTTATTATAATCTTACACAATCTAATCATACTCTCCCATTTCTTACTGCTGCTGATCAGCCTTTGTTTCATTCTTGTGATAGCCATTGAACTTACCTAATTGTTTTAACACTTTTAATGCTTCTTAGGTCTTTGGCACTTGCAAGTCTGGTGATGGTCAGCCCCCAAAATGCCTAGGGAAGATTGCATGCTAAACCCTGCATACATTCATATATGAAATTTAGAAATAGAAGGTTGTATGGATTGCATTGAGTTATGTTTAAAAAAAAAACAAAAAAAAAGTTCCCTTAGAGTCAGATGCTTAGTTTTTTTTCTCCATATGGAAAGCAGTCACTACCAAGATTATCTAAGGTACACCATCAAGGCTGTCTGCATTTCACAGGCCATGAACAAATGGGAATATAGTTATTTGATACCATGTGCACATTTAAGAAAAAAAAAGGAATAGTAGCCTTTGCCCTCCCTTCTTGTGACTTGATTTTCCACATGCTGCCTAGTCTGCCAAAGTGTGCCTCACTCTTGTAATCCATCAGTTAATTACATTGAACATGTATGGATCAATTCTGTTTAGGAATAAAGAGGGGCAATTTTTTTGTTTAATAAGATAACGTTATAATTATAACGACAATTATAAAACTGCCCGTTATGTATGTTACTTTGTTCCTACCGAAATGGGGGTAGAACATAAGCAGTAAGCCTCTCACCACCTTTATATAATGTGAACTAGATCTCTATTACATACAGTATTGTACTATAAATAGTAGGCTACATATGGTACAATTTTTATTTTGTGATTAATTTTACATTTGTTTTCAATTATTAAAAACACAAATATATAACTTGTGTTTAATTATATAGTTAAACATAATAATAAACAAAATGCTACAGTATTAATTTTGTATGGATATTTGGTATATGGCAGGGGGATGAGGTTCATCTCTGTCCTGTTTGAATATTGAAATAATAAATTGAGTATTTAAATGTGACATGTTAGATTGTGGACCTATCTTGACTATCACTTTGTATCTTGATGACTATATTATCATCTGCCTAAACATTACTATATATATGTTTTACATTAATTTGAAATTCTAAGGAGTCCATATGGTAAGAATTACAGAGTGCCTTTCATTTTCATACTATATGAAAAACTTCATCTCTGCTTCAAAGAAATTATAGTTCCCTAATGAGCTTTCCTGCCACCTTATACATTGTTGTTGTTGTTGTTGTTATTCAGAAATTGTAAAAGTGAGGTACACTTCAAGCTGATTGCTTTGGGTGGCATTTCAGCAGGCATATGGCAGAAGGGTTAAGTAGTTTAGGCTTTTGTTCACCTTCTACAATGGTGTGTGTTTATGGTGCAAGACTATCTTCATTTTGGTCAGGAAGCCGAGTCCATTTAGTCATGATGATCCTTTGAATTATATGAGAAGTGACTGCTGTCTCAAAATGGTGATAACACTTTTGCATTACAATATGTTCTCTCTGTTTTGAACTATTTGTCATCATAAAGCACCATACTATTTTGCACTATGCAAGGTGATGTATATTGGCAGATTATGTATAATATTTCATACCATATTCTAAAATACAAAATACTTTTAATGATTTCATCTTATATGATGTGGCCTTGATGCTCCTAGGGTTTTCTGTGCTATGAGTACAGCCTGAGGGCAAGTGCTTACATTGTTGATTATAAACAAAATTAAAAGTACGAGGTTCGGTATTTAATTTGGAAAATAGAGTGTAATTAAAGCTTCACATTGACCACTGCATGTTAAAATGTCATATTAAAGATTTTTTTCAATAATATAAGTTTTTATTACACTTGCATTATTACCTGCAGTCAATGGTTGCAAAATTGAGGTGTAGTATATTGAAAATTAACTGGAGCACTTTTCAGTTAGCCAATCGTGGGTTGAATTAAAATTGTCTCTCTAATAGATATTACTTTTTCAACTGTTGATTTTTTCCATTGCTTGAATCATTGCTTCATGAAATTCTTATATCTTTGGGTAATATACGTTTGCTTATCTAGTTTATGGAAATGATCATATCAATCATGTCCTCAAATCGTGTGGAATACGTAGATTTCATTAATAATTAAAGTGTTTGAATGATATGGTAAATTAACACTAATGATCAGTGTTGTGTTTCGAAGAATGCAACTGTTAAAGAGAGGTTACGAAGGACCTCATTAATGTAAACTAGATACAGTGAGAGTCCTGTGTTTCAATTCACATTTCCAAGATTTGTAGTTATGAAAAAAGTAAATTATAAATACATTTGCAACTTCTAATATTTTACATATTTAATTTGAATAGGAAACGTTTTGAAAGATTGTACTCCTGCTCAAGGGTTGAAGCTGGCGGCTCAAAGGTTCTCGGTCCTGTCAGATGAACGTTTGAAACTTGGATTCCTATTGGTTTTATTTAATATTTATGTACAACAGTTTTTTCACTTGCTAAAAGGGGTTTAATAGAAATTGATCAGTGTATTTTAAAAAGATACTGAGCATTTGTCTAGTTGAAGATAATGTTTTCAATATCATTATATACCTGAAGTTATTTTGCTGAAGTATTTGTGTTCTTTGTAATCTTTCATTTTGTTAATGAGGTATTGGAATGAAACTTTGACTCCTGTAATATACTGTAAAATAAAAATTGTTAAACATTTTTAAACAAGGTGTGTTAATTTCCCTTAATGAAAACATCTTTACTAGGGCTAGGAGTGCCAAAGAAGACCCCCCGCATCTCAAAAAAATGACAAACCATTGTACCAGACACAGAATCAAGTCGGAACCCATAATACCCCAGCTGATATGACATGAAAGACAAGAAAACCTTGTAAGGACGAGAGACACTATCTGGACTTGCCTTCAGGTAAATGCAGAAGGATATGGATTTAGGATGAAAGAGGGAAGAAACTGTTATAAGTAAGAAAATATATATGATTTGAGGAAGCAATTTTACAAAAGTAGATACACAAATCTGATGACATTGGAGAAAAGCATATTTTCAGTAAATAAAATTAGAGATAAAAATAAGACAAAAATATCTTCTTTCGGTGGGGAAATGTTAGTGAAATTACACGATAATAAGTAAATATTTCGTAGTGTCTCTCTTTAACTGCTTGGGAAATGTACAGCTTTTAATTACATTAGGGAAGTCATTCCACAATTTGGAACCACTTGATTTGCATAGATAGCATTTCTGTTCTGGTCGAGTCTATATGAATATCAAAAATATATTTTTCTCTCGTGTTCTATTACACAACTCGTGGGAAATAATCTCCCACGAGTTCTATTACAGCCCTCAAGGAAGAAATTATCAAAAGAAAGCACTAAGTCGGAGAGGCTATGTAGTACTATCATAGTCGCAGGATAATCAAAAGGCGTTAATTACTTGCAAAATTGGGCTACTTTCGCTACTTTGTAGGCCAAAATTGGGCTACTTTCGCTACTTTGTAGCCCTAAATTGGGCTACTTTTGCTACTTTGTAGCCCAAAATTGGGCTACTTTCACTACTTTTGAGCCCAAAATTGGGCTACTTTCGCTACTTTTTAGCCCAATATTTCGCTACTTTTTAGCCAAAAATTGGGCTACTTTCGCTACTTTTTAGCCCAAAATTGGGGTACTTTTTTGCCCAAATTTTTGCTACTTTCGATACTTTTTAGCCCAAAATTGGGCTACTTTTGCTACTTTTAGCCCAAAATTTCGCTACTTTCGCTACTTTTTAGCCCAAAATTGGGCTACTTTCGCTACTTTTAGCCCAAAATTTCGCTACTTTTTAGCCCAAAATTGGGCTACTTTCGCTACTTTTTAACCCAAAATTTCGCTACTTTTAGCCCAAAATTGGGCTACCTTTTAGCCCAAAATTTCGCTACTTTCGCTACTTTGTAGCCCAAAATTGGGCTACTTTTTAGCCCAAAATTGGGCTACTTTCGCTACTTTTAGCCCAAAATTGGGCTACTTTTGCTACTTTTTAGCCCAAAATTTCGCTACTTTTTAGCCCAAAATTGGGCAACTTTCGCTACTTTTTAGCCCAAAATTTCGCTACTTTTGCTACTTTGTAGCCCAAAATTTCGCTACTTTCGCTACTTTGTAGCCCAAAATTGGGCTATTTTTGCTACTTTTTAGCCCAAAATTGGGCTACTTTCGCTACTTTTTAGCCCAATATTTCACTATCCCTACTTTTTACCGCAAAATTGGGCAACTTTCGCTACTTTTAGCCCAAAATTTCGCTACTTTCGCTACTTTTTAGCCCAAAATTGGGCTACTTTTGCTTCTTTTTAGCCCAAATTGGGCAACTTTCACTACTTTTAGCCCAAAATTTCGCTACTTTTTAGCCCAAAATTGGGCTACTTTCGCTTCTTTTTTTAGCCAAATTGGGCTACTTTCGCTACTTTTTAGCCCCAAAATTGGGCTACTTTTTAGCTTAAAATTTCGCTACTTTTTAGCCCAAAATTGGGCTACTTTCGCTACTTTTAGCCCAAAATTTCGCTACTTTTTAGCTCAAAATTTCGCTACTTTCGCTACTTTTTAGGCCAAAATTGGGCTACTTTCGCTACTTTTTAGGCCAAAATTGTGCTACTTTCGCTACTTTGTAGCCCAAAATTTCGCTACTTTCGCTACTTTGTAGCCCAAAATTGGGCTACTTTCGCTACTTTGTAGCCCAAAATTGGGCTACTTTCGCTACTTTGTAGCTCAAAATTGGGCTACTTTCGCTACTTTCTAGCCCAAAATTGGGCTACTTTCGCTACTTTGTAGCCCAAAATTGGGCTACTTTTGCTACTTTGCAGCCCAAAATTGGGCTACTTTTGCTACTTTGTAGCCCAAAATTGGGCTACTTTTGCTACTTTGTATCCCAAAATTGGGCTACTTTTTAGCCCAAAATTGGGCTACTTTCGCTACTTTTTAGCCCAAAATTGGGCTACTTTCGCTACTTTTTAGCCCAAAATTGGGCTACTATTGCTACTTTTTTCCCCAAATATTCGCTACATTCGATACTTTTTAGCCCAAAATTGGGCTACTTTCGCTACTTTTTAGCCCAAAATTGGGCTACTTTTACTATTAGCAAAAAAATTTTGCTACTTTCGCTACTTTTTAGCCCAAAACTGGGCTACTTTCGCTACTTTTAGCCCAAAATGTCGCTACTTTCGCTACTTTTTAGCCCAAAATTTTGCTACTTTTTAGCCCAAAATTGGGCTACTTTCGCTACTTTTAGCCCAAAATGTCGCGACTTTCGCTACTTTTTAGCCCAAAGTTTCGCTACCTTCGCTACTTTTTAGCCCAAAATTTCGCTACTTTCGCTACTTTTTAGCCCAAAATTGGGCTACTTTCGCTACTTTTAAGCCAAAATTGGGCTACTTTCGCTACTTTTTAGGCCAAAATTGGGCTACTTTCGCTACTTTTTAGGCCAAATTTGGGCTACTTTCGTTACTTTTTAGGCCATAATTCGGCTACTTTCTAGGCCAAAATTGGGCTACTCTCGCTACTTTTTAGGCCAAAATTGGGCTACTTTCGCTACTTTTTAGGCCAAAATTGGGCTACTTTCGCTACTTTGTAGCCCAAATTGGGCTACTTTCGCTACTTCATAGCCCAAAATTGGGCTACTTTCGCTACTTGGAAGCCCACAATTTGGCTACTTGGTAGCCCAAAATTGGGCTACTTTCGCTACTTGGTAGCCCAAAATTGGGCTACTTTCGCTACTTGGTAGCCCAAAATTGGGCTACTTTCGCTACTTGGTAGCCCAAAATTGGGCTACTTTCGCTACTCTGTAGCTCAAAATTGGGCTACTTTCGCTACTCTGTTGCCCAAAATTGCGCTACTTTCGCTACTCTGTTGCCCAAAATTGCGCTACTTTCGGTACTCTGTAGCCCAAAATTGGGCTACTTTCGCTACTTTGTAGCCCAAAATTGGGCTACTTTCGCTACTTTGTAGCCCAAAAACTACTACTTTGTAGTTTTTGGCGAAAGCGGCGAAAATCGGCCGATTTTTGACATCCAGCGGCGAAATTCACCAAATTTTTGCCTGCTACCGGCGAAAATCGCGCGATTATTGGCCGGTAGCGCGAAAATCGCGCGATTATTGGCCGGTAGCGGCGAAAATCGCGCGATTATTGGCCGGTAGCGGCGAAAATCGCCGGATTTTTGGACGCTAGCGGCGAAAATCGCTCGGTTTTTGCCGCTAACGGCCAAAAACCGCGTGATTTTCGCTGCTAGCGGCCAAAAACCGTGCGATTTTCGCGGCTAGCGGCCAAAAACCGCGCGATTTTTGCCAGTAGCGGGCAAAAACCGGGCGATCTTCGCCGCTAGCTGGAAAAATCGCCCGATTTTTGGCAGGTAGCGGCGAAAATAGCCTGATTTTTGCCCGCCACCTGCAAAAATCGCACGGTTTTTGGCCGCTAGCGGCGAAAATCGCGCGATTTTTGCCCGTCAGCTGCGAAAATCGCGCGGTTTTTGGCCGATAGCGGCGAAAATCGCGCGATTTTTGCCCGCCAGCTGCGAAAATCGCGCAATTTTTGGCCGCTAGCGGCGAAATTCTCACGATTTTTGGCCACTAGCGACGAAATTCGCATGATTTTTGGCCGCTAGTGGCGAAATTCGCACGATTTTTGGCCGCTAGCGGCGAAAATCGACCGATTTTCGCAGGTAAAGGCCAAAAAATGCGCGATTTTCGCCGCTAGCGGCCAAAATTTGCGCGATTTTCGCCGCTAGCGTACAAAAATCGGGCGATTTTCGCCGCTAGTAGCCAAAAACCGACCTAATTTTGCCGTTAGGGGGCAAAATTCGCGAGATTTTTGCCGCTAGCGTCGAAAATCACGCGAATTTTGCCCGCTACCGGCGAAAATTGCGCGATTTTCGAAAATCGCACGGTTTTTGGCCGCTATCAGCGAAAATCGCAGGGTTTTTGGCCGCTAGCCGGGGAAAATCGCGCGATTTTCGCTCCTAGCGGCCAAAAACCGCGCGATTATCGCTGCTAGCGGCCATAAACCGTGCGATTTTCGCCGCTAGCGGCCAAAAATCGCGGGATTTTCGCCGGTAGCGGGCAAAAATCGGGCGAATTTCGCCGGTGGAGGGCAAAAATCGGGCGATTTTCGCTGCTAGCGGCCAAAAACCGTGCGATTTTCGCCGCTAGCGGCCAATAATCGCGCGATTTTCGCCGGTAGCGGCGAAAATCGGCCGATTTTTGACATCCCCCGGCGAAATTCGCCCGATTTTTGCCCGCTACCGGCGAAAATCGCCCGATTTTTGGACGCTAGCGGCGAAAATCGCTCGGTTTTTGCCGCTAACGGCCAAAAACCGCGCGATTTTTGCTGCTAGCGGCCAAAAACCGTGCGATTTTCGCCGCTAGCGGCCAAAAATCACGCTATTTTCGCCGGTAGCGGGCAAAAATCGGGTGAATTTCGGCGCTGGAGGGCAAAAATCGGGCGATTTTCGCCGCTAGCAGCAAAAATCGCCAGATTTTTGGCCGCTAACGGCGAAAATCGCGCGGTTTTTGGCCGCTAGCAGCGAAAATCGCGCGGTTTTCGCTGCTAGCGGCCAAAAACCGTGCGATTTTCGCCGGTAGCGGGAAAAAATCAAGCGAATTTCGCCGCTGGAGGGCCAAAATCAGGCGATTTTTGGCCGCTAGAGGCGAAAATCGCGCAGTTTTTGGCCGCTAGCGGCGAAATTTTCACGATTTTTACCCGCTAGCGGCGAAATTCGCAAGATTTTTGGCCGCTAGCGGCCAAAAATCGGGCGATTTTCGCCGCTACCGGAAAAAATGGCCAGATTTTTTGCCCGGTAGTTGCGAAAATCGCCCGATTTTTGGACACTAGCGGCGAAAATCGCGCAATTTTTGGCCGCTACCTGCGAAAATCCCGCGATTTTTGGCAGCTAGCGGCGAAATTCGCACGATTTTGGGCCGCTAGCGGAGAAATTCGCACGATTTTTGGACGCTAGCGGCGAAATTCGCACGATTTTTGGCCGCTAGCAGCGAAATTCGCACGATTATTGCTCGCTACCGGCGAAAATCGCCCGATTTTGGGCCGCTAGCGGCAAAAATAGCCCCTTTTTTGCCGCTAGCGGCGAAAATCGGTAAATTTTTGCCGCTGCGGCCAAAAACCGCGCGATTTTCGCTGCTAGCGGCCAAAAACCGCGCGATTTTTGCCAGTAGCGGGCAAAAACCGGGTGATCTTCGCCGCTAGCGGGAAAAATCCCCCGATTTTTGGCCGCTAGCGGCGAAAATCGCACGGTTTTTGGCCGCTAGCCGCGAAAATCGAGCGATTTTTGCCCGCCAGCAGCGAAAATCGCGCGGTTTTTGGCCGTTAGCGGCAAAAATCGCGCAATTTTTGGCCGCTAGCGGCGAAATTCTCACGATTTTTGGCCGCTAGCGGCGAAATTCGCACGACTTTTGGCCGCTAGTGGCGAAATTCGCACGATTTTTGGCCGCTAGCGGCGAAAATCGACCGATTTTCGCAGGTAAAGGCCAAAAAATGCGCGATTTTCGCCGCTAGCGGCCAAAATTTGCCCGATTTTCGCCGCTAGCGTCCAAAAATCGGGAGATTTTCGCCGCTAGTGGCCAAAAACCGAGCTAATTTTGCCGTTAGGGGGCAAAAATCGCGAGATTTATGCCGTTAGCGGCGAAAATCACCCGAATTTTGCCCGCTACCGGCGAAAATTGCGCGATTTTCGAAAATCGCACGGTTTTTGGCCGCTATCAGCGAAAATTGCACGGTTTTTGGCCGCTAGTGGCGAAAATCGCGCGATTTTTGCTCCTAGCGGCCAAAAACCGCGCGATTATCGCTGCTAGCGGCCATAAACCGTGCGATTTTCGCCGCTAGCGGCCAAAAATCGCGGGATTTTCGCCGGTAGCGAGCAAAAATCGGGCGAATTTCGCCGCTGGAGGGCAAAAATCGGGCGATTTTCGCTGCTAGCGGCCAAAAACCGTGCGATTTTCGCCGCTAGCGGCCAATAATCGCGCGATTTTCGCCGGTAGCGGCGAAAATCGGCCGATGTTTGACAATCAGCGGCGAAATTCGCCCGATTTTTGCCCGCTACCGGCGAAAATCGCGCGATTATTGGCTGCTAGCGGTGAAAATCGCACGGTTTTTGGCCGCTAGCAGCGAAAATCGCACGGTTTTTGGCCGCTAGCGGCGAAAATCGAGCGATTTTTGCACGCCAGCTGCGAAAATCGCACGGTTTTTGGCCGCTTGCGGCGAAAATCGCGCGGCTTTTGACCGGTAGCGGCGAAAATCGCGCGATTTTTGCCCGCTAGCTGCGAAAATCGCACGGTTTTTGGCCGCTAGCGGTGAAAATCGCACGGTTTTTGGCCGCTAGCAGCGAAAATCGCGCAGTTTTTGGCCGGTAGCAGCGAAAATCGCGGATTTTTGCCCGCCAGCTGCGAAAATCGCACGGTTTGATTTTTTATCCGAATTCTGACTCTCTGCACCTATTTTCAGTTTCAAATTACGACGTTTTATACCAAAAATAAGCCAATTACTGAAAAAGCCGATGGGTCATATTTTGCCCAAACCCCCCTGCAGTTTTCAAAATGTCTGAAATGTCCAAAATTTGACTCCTGAGCGTGATTTTTTATCCGAATTCTGACTCTCTGCACCTATTTTCAGTTTCAAAATACGACTTTTTATACCGAAAATATGTCAATTACTGAAAACGGCGATGGGTCATAATTTGCCCAAACCCCCCTGCAGTTTTTAAAATGTCTGAAATGTCGGAAATTTGACTCCTGAGCGTGATTTTTGAGCCGAATTCTGGCTCTCTGCACCTATTTTCAGTTTAAAATTACGACTTTTCATACCGAAAATATGCCAATTACTGAAAACGGCGATGGGTCATATTTTGCCCAAACCCCCCTGCAGTTTTCAAAATGTCTGAAATGTCGGAAATTTGACTCCTGAGCGTGATTTTTTATCCAAATTCTGACTCTCTGCAATTATTTTCAGTTCCAAATTACGACTTTTTATACCGAAAAAATGCCAATTACTGAAAACGGCGTTGGGTCATATTTTGCCCAAACCCCCCTGCAGTTTTCAAAATGTCTGAAATGTCCAAAATTTGACTCCTGAGCGTGATTTTTGAGCCGAATTCTGACTCTCTGCACCTATTTTCATTTTCAAATTACGACTTTTTATACCGAAAATATGCCAATTACTGAAAACGGCGATGGGTCATATTTTGCACAAACCCCCCTGCAGTTTTCAAAATGTCTGAAATGTCCGGAATTTGACTCCTGAGCGTGATTTTTGAGCCGAATTCTGACTCTCTGCACCTATTTGCATTTTCAAATTACGACTTTTTATACCGAAAATATGCCAATTACTGAAAACGGCGATGGGTCATATTTTGCCCAAACCCCCCTGCACTTTTCAAAATGTCTGAAATGTCCGAAAGTTGACTCCTGAGCGTGATTTTTGAGCCGAATTCTGACTCTCTGCACCTATTTTCATTTTCAAATTACGACTTTTTATACCGAAAATATGCCAATTTCTGAAAACGGCGATGGGTCATATTTTGCCCAAACCCCCCTGCAGTTTTCAAAATGTCTGAAATGTCCGAAATTTGACTCCTGAGCGTGATTTTTGAGCCGAATTCTGACTCTCTGCACCTATTTTCATTTTCAAATTACGACTTTTTATACCGAAATTATGCCAATTACTGAAAACGGCGATGGGTCATATTTTGCCCAAACCCCCCTGCAGTTTTCAAAATGTCTGAAATGTCCGAAATTTGACTCCTGAGCGTGATTTTTGAGCCGAATTCTGACTTTCTGCACCTATTTTCATTTTCAAATTACGACTTTTTATACCGAAAATATGCCAATTACTGAAAACGGCGATGGGCCATATTTTGCCCAAACCCCCCTGCAGTTTTCAAAATTTCTGAAATGTCCGAAATTTGACTCCTGAGCGTGATTTTTGAGCCGAATTCTGACTCTCTGCACATATTTTCATTTTCAAATTACGACTTTTTATACCGAAAATATGCCAATTACTGAAAACGGTGATGGGTCATATTTTGACCAAACCCCCCTGCAGTTTTCAAAATGTCTGAAATGTCCAAAATTTGACTCCTGAGCGTGAGTTTTGAGCCGAATTCTGACTCTCTGCACATATTTTCATTTTCAAATTACGACTTTTTATTCCGAAAATATGCCAATTACTGAAAACGGCGATGGGTCATATTTTGCCCAAACCCCCCTGCGATTTTCAAAATGTCTGAAATGTCCGAAATTTGACTCCTGAGCGTGATTTTTGAGCCGAATTCTGACTCTCTGCACCTATTTTCATTTTCAAATTACCACTTTTATACCGAAAATATGCCAATTACTGAAAATGGCGATGGGTCATATTTTGCCCAAACCCCCCTGCAGTTTTCAAAATGTCTGAAATGTCCGAAATTTGACTCCTGAGCGTGATTTTTGAGCCGAATTCTGACTCTCTGCACCTATTTTCATTTTCAAGTTACGACTTTTTATACCGAAAATATGCCAATTACTGAAAACGGCGATGGGTCATATTTTGCCCAAACCCCCCTGCAGTTTTCAAAATGTCTGAAATGTCCGAAATTTGACTCCTGAGCGTGAGTTTTGAGCCGAATTCTGACTCTCTGCACCTATTTTCATTTTCAAATTACGACTTTTTATACCGAAAATATGCCAATTACTGAAAACGGCGATGGGTCATATTTTGCCCAAACCCCCCTGCAGTTTTCAAAATGTCTAAAATGTCCGAAATTTGACTCCTGAGCGTGATTTTTGAGCCGAATTCTGACTCTCTGCACCTATTTTCATTTTCAAATTACGACTTTTTATACCGAAAATATGCCAATTACTGAAAACGGCGATGGGTCATATTTTGCCCAAACCCCCCTGCAGTTTTCAAAATGTCTAAAATGTCCGAAATTTGACTCCTGAGCGTGATTTTTGAGCCGAATTCTGACTCTCTGCACCTATTTTCATTTTCAAATTACGACTTTTTATACCGAAAATATGCCAATTACTGAAAACGGCGATGGGTCATATTTGCCCAAACCCCCCTGCACTTTTCAAAATGTCTGAAATGTCCGAAATTTGACTCCTGAGCGTGATTTTTGAGCCGAATTCTGACTCTCTGCACCTATTTTCATTTTCAAATTACGACTTTTTATACCGAAAATATGCCAATTTCTGAAAACGGCGATGGGTCATATTTTGCCCAAACCCCCCTGCAGTTTTCAAAATGTCTGAAATGTCCGAAATTTGACTCCTGAGCGCGATTTTTGAGCCAAATTCTGACTCTGCACCTATTTTCATTTTCAAATTACGACTTTTTATACCGAAATTATGCCAATTACTGAAAACGGCGATGGGTCATATTTTGCCCAAACCCCCCTGCAGTTTTCAAAATGTCTGAAATGTCCGAAATTTGACTCCTGAGCGTTATTTTTGAGCCGAATTCTGACACTCTGCACCTATTTATATTTTCAAATTACGACTTTTTATACCGAAAATATGCCAATTACTGAAAACGGCGATGGGTCATATTTTGCCCAAACCCCCCTGCAGTTTTCAAAATGTCTCAAATGTCCGAAATTTGACTCCTGAACGTGATTTTTGAGCCGAATTCTGACTCTCTGCACCTATTTTCATTTTCAAATTACGACTTTTTATACCGAAAATATGCCAATTACTGAAAACGGCGATGGGTCATATCTTGCCCAAACCCCCCTGCAGTTTTTAAAATGTCTGAAATGTCCGAAATTTGACTCCTGAGCGTGATTTTTGAGCCGAATTCTGACTTTCTGCACCTATTTTCATTTTCAAATTACGACTTTTTATACCGAAAATATGCCAATTACTGAAAACGACGATGGGTCATATTTTGCCCAAACCCCCCTGCAGTTTTCAAAATGTCTGAAATGTCCGAAATTTGACTCCTGAGCGTGATTTTTGACCCGAATTCTGACTCTCTGCACATATTTTCATTTTCAAATTACGACTTTTTATACCGAAATTATGCCAATTACTGAAAACGGCGATGGGTCATATTTTGCCCAAACCCCCCTGCAGTTTTCAAAATGTCTGAAATGTCCGAAATTTGACTCCTGAGCGTGATTTTTGAGCCGAATTCTGACTCTCTGCACCTATTTTCATTTTCAAATTACGACTTTTTATACCGAAATTATGCCAATTACTTAAATCGGTGATGGGTCATATTTTGCCCAAACCCCCCCTGCAGTTTTCAAAATGTCTGAAATGTCCGAAATTTGAATTCTGAGCGTGATTTTTGAGCCGAATTCTGACTCTCTGCACCTATTTTCATTTTCAAATTACGACCTTTTATACCGAAAATATGCCAATTACTGAAAACGGCGATGGGTCATATTTTGCCCAAACCCCCCTGCAGTTTTCAAAATGTCTGAAATGTCCGAAATTTGACTCCTGAGCGTGATTTTTGAGCCGAATTCTGTCTCTCTGCACCTATTTTCATTTTCAAATTACCACTTTTTATACCGAAAATATGCCAATTACTGAAAACGGTGATGGGTCATATTTTGCCCAAACCTAAATGCAGTTTTCAAAATGTCGGAAATGTCCGAAATTTGACTCGTGAGCGTGATTTTTGAGCCGAATTCTGACTCTCTGCACCTATTTTCATTTTCAAATTACGACTTTTTATACCGAAAATATGCCAATTACTGAAAACGGCGATGGGTCATATTTTGCCCAAACCCCCCTGCAGTTTTCAAAATGTCTGAAATGTCCGAAATTTGACTCCTGAGCGTGATTTTTGAGCCGAATTCTGACTCTCTGCACCTATTTTCATTTTTAAATTACGACTTTTTATACCGAAAATATGCCAATTACTGAAAACGGCGATGGGTCATATTTGCCCAAACCCCCCTGCACTTTTCAAAATGTCTGAAATGTCCGAAATTTGACTCCTGAGCGTGATTTTTGAGCCGAATTCTGACTCTCTGCACCTATTTTCATTTTCAAATTACGACTTTTTATACCGAAAATATGCCAATTACTGAAAACGGCGATGGGTCATATTTTGCCCAAACCCCCCTGCAGTTTTCAAAATGTCTGAAATGTCCGAAATTTGACTCCTGAGCGTGAGTTTTGAGCCGAATTCTGACTCTCTGCACCTATTTTCATTTTCAAATTACGACTTTTTATACCGAAAATATGCCAATTACTGAAAACGGCGATGGGTCATATTTTGCCCAAACCCCCCTGCAGTTTTCAAAATGTCTGAAATGTCCGAAATTTGACTCCTGAGCGTGATTTTTGAGCCGAATTCTGACTCTCTGCACCTATTTTCATTTTCAAATTACGACTTTTTATACCGAAAATATGCCAATTACTGAAAACGGCGATGGGTCATATTTGCCCAAACCCCCCTGCACTTTTCAAAATGTCTGAAATGTCCGAAATTTGACTCCTGAGCGTGATTTTTGAGCCGAATTCTGACTCTCTGCACCTATTTTCATTTTCAAATTACGACTTTTTATACCGAAAATATGCCAATTTCTGAAAACGGCGATGGGTCATATTTTGCCCAAACCCCCCTGCAGTTTTCAAAATGTCTGAAATGTCCGAAATTTGACTCCTGAGCGCGATTTTGGAGCCAAATTCTTACTCTGCACCTATTTTCATTTTCAAATTACGACTTTTTATACCGAAAATATGCCAATTACTGAAAACGGCGATGGGTCATATTTTGCCCAAACCCCCCTGCAGTTTTCAAAATGTCTGAAATGTCCGAAATTTGACTCCTGAACGTGATTTTTGAGCCGAATTCTGACTCTCTGCACCTATTTTCATTTTCAAATTACGACTTTTTATACCGAAAATATGCCAATTACTGAAAACGGCGATGGGTCATATCTTGCCCAAACCCCCCTGCAGTTTTTAAAATGTCTGAAATGTCCGAAATTTGACTCCCGAGCGTGATTTTTGAGCCGAATTCTGACTTTCTGCACCTATTTTCATTTTCAAATTACGACTTTTTATACCGAAAATATGCCAATTACTGAAAACGACGATGGGTCATATTTTGCCCAAACCCCCCTGCAGTTTTCAAAATGTCTGAAATGTCCGAAATTTGACTCCTGAGCGTGATTTTTGACCCGAATTCTGACTCTCTGCACATATTTTCATTTTCAAATTACGACTTTTTATACCGAAATTATGCCAATTACTGAAAACGGCGATGGGTCATATTTTGCCCAAACCCCCCTGCAGTTTTCAAAATGTCTGAAATGTCCGAAATTTGACTCCTGAGCGTGATTTTTGAGCCGAATTCTGACTCTCTGCACCTATTTTCATTTTCAAATTACGACTTTTTATACCGAAATTATGCCAATTACTTAAAACGGTGATGGGTCATATTTTGCCCAAACCCCCCTGCAGTTTTCAAAATGTCTGAAATGTCCAAAATTTGACTCCTGAGTGTGATTTTTGAGCCGAATTCTGTCTCTCTGCACCTATTTTCATTTTCAAATTACGACTTTTTATACCGAAAATATGCCAATTACTGAAAACGGTGATGGGTCATATTTTGCCCAAACCCCCCCTGCAGTTTTCAAAATGTCTGAAATGTCCGAAATTTGATTCCTGAGCGTGATTTTTGAGCCGAATTCTGACTCTCTGCACCTATTTTCATTTTCAAATTACGACCTTTTATACCTAAAATATGCCAATTACTGAAAACGGCGATGGGTCATATTTTGCCCAAACCCCCCTGCAGTTTTCAAAGTGTCTGAAATGTCCGAAATTTGACTCCTGAGCGTGATTTTTGAGCCGAATTCTGACTCTCTGCACCTATTTTCAGTTTCAAATTACGACTTTTTATACTGAAAATATGCCAATTACTGAAAACGGCGATGGGTCATATTTTGCCCAAACCCCCCTGCAGTTTTCAAAATGTCTGGAATGTCCGAAATTTGACTCCTGAGCGTGATTTTTGAGCCGTATTCTGACTCTGCACCTATTTTCATTTTCAAATTACGACTTTTTATACCGAAAATATGCCAATTACTGAAAACGGCGATGGGTCATATTTTGCCCAAACCCCCCTGCACTTTTCAAAATGTCTGATATGTCCGAAATTTGACTCCTGAGCGTGATTTTTGAGCCGAATTCTGACTCTCTGCACCTATTTTCATTTTCAAAATACGACTTTTTATACCGAAAATATGCCAATTTCTGAAAACGGCGATGGGTCATATTTTGCCCAAACCCCCCTGCCGTTTTCAAAATGTCTGAAATGTCCGAAATTTGACTCCTGAGCGTGATTTTTGATCCGAATTTTGACTCTCTGCACCTATTTTCATTTTCAAATTACGACTTTTTATACCGAAATTATGCCAATTACTGAAAACGGCGATGGGTCATATTTTGCCCAAACCCCCCTGTAGTTTTCAAAATGTCTGAAATGTCCGAAATTTGACTCCTGAGCGTGATTTTTGACCCGAATTCTGACTCTCTGCACATATTTTCATTTTCAAATTACGACTTTTTATACCGAAATTATGCCAATTACTGAAAACGGCGATGGGTCATATTTTGCCGAAACCCCCCTGCAGTTTTCAAAATGTCTGAAATGTCCGAAATTTGACTCCTGAGCGTGATTTTTGAGCCGAATTCTGACTCTCTGCACCTATTTTCATTTTCAAATTACGACTTTTTATACCGACATTATGCCAATTACTTAAAACGGTGATAGGTCATATTTTGCCCAAACCCCCCTGCAGTTTTCAAAATGTCTGAAATGTCCGAAATTTGACTCCTGAGCGTGATTTTTGAGCCGAATTCTGTCTCTCTGCACCTATTTTCATTTTCAAATTACGACTTTTTATACCGAAAATATGCCAATTACTGAAAACGGTGATGGGTCATATTTTGCCCAAACCCCCCCCTGCAGTTTTCAAAATGTCTGAAATGTCCGAAATTTGACTCCTGAGCGTGATTTTTGAGCCGAATTCTGACTCTCTGCACCTATTTTCAGTTTCAAATTACGATTTTTATACCGAAAATATGCCAATTACTGAAAACGGCGATGGGTCATATTTTGCCCAAATCCCCCTGCAGTTTTCAAAATGTCTGGAATGTCCGAAATTTGACTCCTGAGCGTGATTTTTGAGCCGTATTCTGACTCTGCACCTATTTTCATTTTCAAATTACGACTTTTTATACCGAAAATATGCCAATTACTGAAAACGGCGATGGGTCATATTTTGCCCAAACCCCCACCTGCACTTTTCAAAATGTCTGAAATGTCCGAAATTTGACTCCTGAGCGTGATTTTTGAGCCGAATTCTGACTCTCTGCACCTATTTTCATTTTCAAAATACGACTTTTTATACCGAAAATATGCCAATTTCTGAAAACGGCGATGGGTCATATTTTGCCCAAACCCCCCTGCAGTTTTCAAAATGTCTGAAATGTCCGAAATTTGACTCCTGAGCGTGATTTTTGATCCGAATTCTGACTCTCTGCACCTATTTTCATTTTCAAATTACGACTTTTTATACCGAAATTATGCCAATTACTGAAAACGGCGATGGGTCATATTTTGCCCAAACCCCCCTGCAGTTTTCAAAATGTCTGAAATGTCCGAAATTTGACTCCTGAGCGTGATTTTTGACCCGAATTCTGACTCTCTGCACATATTTTCATTTTCAAATTACGACTTTTTATACTGATATTATGCCAATTACTGAAAACGGCGATGGGTCATATTTTGCCCAAACCCCCCTGCAGTTTTAAAAATGTCTGAAATGTCCGAAATTTGATTCCTGAGCGTGATTTTTGAGCCGAATTCTGACTCTCTGCACCTATTTTCATTTTCAAATTACGACTTTTTATACCGAAATTATGCCAATTACTGAAAACGGTGATGGGTCATATTTTGCCCAAACCCCCCTGCAGTTTTCAAAATGTCTGAAATGTCCGAAATTTGACTCCTGAGCGTGATTTTTGAGCTGAATTCTGTCTCTCTGCACCTATTTTCATTTTCAAATTACGACTTTTTATACCGAAAATATGCCAATTACTGAAAACGGTGATGGGTCATATTTTGCCCAAACCCCCCCTGCAGTTTTCAAAATGTCTGAAATGTCCGAAATTTGACTCCTGAGCGTGATTTTTGAGCCGAATTCTGACTCTCTGCACCTATTTTCATTTTCAAATTACGACTTTTTATACCGAAAATATGCCAATTACTGAAAACGGCGATGGGTCATATTTTGCCCAAACCCCCTTTGCAGTTTTCAAAATGTCTGAAATGTCCGAAATTTGACTCCTGAGCGTGATTTTTGAGCCGAATTCTGACTCTCTGCACCTATTTTCATTTTCAAATTACGACTTTTTATACCGAAAATATGCCAATTACTGAAAACGGCGATGGGTCATATTTTGCCCAAACCCCCCTGCAGTTTTCAAAATGTCTGAAATGTCCGAAATTTGACTCCTGAGCGTGATTTTTGAGCCGAATTCTGACTCTCTGCACATATTTTCATTTTCAAATTACGACTTTTAATACCGAAATTATGCCAATTACTGAAAACGGCGATGGGTCATATTTTGCCCAAACCCCCCTGCAGTTTTCAAAATATCTGAAATGTCCAAAATTTGACTCCTGAGCGTGATTTTGAGCCCAATTCGGACTCTCTCACCTATTTTCATTTTCAAATTACGACTTTTTATACCGAAAATATGCCAATTACTGAAAACGGCGATAGGTCATATTTTGCCCAAACCCCCCTGCAGTTTTCAAAATGTCTGAAATGTCCGAAATTTGACTCCTGAGCGTGATTTTTGAGCCGAATTCTGACTCTCTGCACCTATTTTCATTTTCAAATTACGACTTTTTATACCGAAATTATGCCAATTACTGAAAACGGTGATGGGTCATATTTTGCCCAAACCCCCCTGCAGTTTTCAAAATGTCTGAAATGTCCAAAATTTGACTCCTGAGCGTGATTTTTGAGCTGAATTCTGTCTCTCTGCACCTATTTTCATTTTCAAATTACGACTTTTTATACCGAAAATATGCCAATTACTGAAAACGGTGATGGGTCATATTTTGCCCAAACCCCCCCTGCAGTTTTCAAAATGTCTGAAATGTCCGAAATTTGACTCCTGAGCGTGATTTTTGAGCCGAATTCTGACTCTCTGCACCTATTTTCATTTTCAAATTACGACTTTTTATACCGAAAATATGCCAATTACTGAAAACGGCGATGGGTCATATTTTGCCCAAACCCCCTTTGCAGTTTTCAAAATGTTTGAAATGTCCGAAATTTTACTCCTGAGCGTGATTTTTGAGCCGAATTCTGACTCTCTGCAACTATTTTCATTTTCAAATTACGACTTTTTATACCGAAAATATGCCAATTACTGAAAACGGCGATGGGTCATATTTTGCCCAAACCCCCCTGCAGTTTTCAAAATGTCTGAAATGTCCGAAATTTGACTCCTGACCGTGATTTTTGAGCCGAATTCTGACTCTCTGCACATATTTTCATTTTCAAATTACGACTTTTAATACCGAAATTATGCCAATTACTGAAAACGGCGATGGGTCATATTTTGCCCAAACCCCCCTGCAGTTTTCAAAATATCTGAAATGTCCGAAATTTGACTCCTGAGCGTGATTTTGAGCCGAATTCTGACTCTCTGCACCTATTTTCATTTTCAAATTACGACTTTTTATACCGAAAATATGCCAATTACTGAAAACGGCGATGGGTCATATTTTGCCCAAACCCCCCTGCAGTTTTCAAAATGTCTGAAATGTCCGAAATTTGACTCCTGAGCGTGATTTTTGAGCCGAATTCTGTCTCTCTGCACCTATTTTCATTTTCAAATTACGAATTTTTATACCGAAAATATGCCAATTACTGAAAACGGTGATGGGTCATATTTTGCCCAAACCCCCCTGCAGTTTTCAAAATGTCTGAAATGTCCGAAATTTGACTTCTGAGCGTGATTTTTGAGCCGAATTCTGACTCTCTGCACCTATTTTCATTTTCAAATTACGACTTTTTATACCGAAAATATGCCAATTACTGAAAACGGCGATGGGTCATATTTTGCCCAAACCCCCCTGCAGTTTTCAAAATGTCTGAAATGTCCTAAATTTGACTCCTGAGCGTGATTTTTGAGCCGAATTCTGACTCTCTGCACCTATTTTCATTTTCAAATTACGACTTTTTATACCGAAAATATGCCAATTACTGAAAACGGCGATGGGTCATGTTTTGCCCAAACCCCCCTGCAGTTTTCAAAATGTATGAAATGTCCGAAATTTGACTCCTGAGCGTGATTTTTGATCCGAATTCTGACTCTCTGCACCTATTTTCATTTTCAAATTACGACTTTTTATACCGAAAATATGCCTACTTACATATTCTAATCATACTCTCCCATTTCTTACTGCTGCTGATCAGCCTTTGTTTCATTCTTGACGAAGTGACTGCTGTCTCAAAATGGTGATAACACTTTTGCATTACAATATGTTCTCTCTGTTTTGAACTATTTGTCATCATAATGCACCATACTATTTTGCACTATGCAAGGTGATGTATATTGGCAGATTATGTATAATATTTCATACCATATTCTAAAATACAAAATACTTTTAATGATTTCATCTTATATGATGTGGCCTTGATGCTCCTAGGGTTTTCTGTGCTATGAGTACAGCCTGAGGGCAAGTGCTTACATTGTTGATTATAAACAAAATTAAAAGTACGAGGTTCGGTATTTAATTTGGAAAATAGAGTGTAATTAAAGCTTCACATTGACCACTGCATGTTAAAATGTCATATTAAAGATTTTTTTCAATAATATAAGTTTTTATTACACTTGCATTATTACCTGCAGTCAATGGTTGCAAAATTGAGGTGTAGTATATTGAAAATTAACTGGAGCACTTTTCAGTTAGCCAATCGTGGGTTGAATTAAAATTGTCTCTCTAATAGATATTACTTTTTCAACTGTTGATTTTTTCCATTGCTTGAATCATTGCTTCATGAAATTCTTATATCTTTGGGTAATATACGTTTGCTTATCTAGTTTATGGAAATGATCATATCAATCATGTCCTCAAATCGTGTGGAATACGTAGATTTCATTAATAATTAAAGTGTTTGAATGATATGGTAAATTAACACTAATGATCAGTGTTGTGTTTCGAAGAATGCAACTGTTAAAGAGAGGTTACGAAGGACCTCATTAATGTAAACTAGATACAGTGAGAGTCCTGTGTTTCAATTCACATTTCCAAGATTTGTAGTTATGAAAAAAGTAAATTATAAATACATTTGCAACTTGTAATATTTTACATATTTAATTTGAATAGGAAACGTTTTGAAAGATTGTACTCCTGCTCAAGGGTTGAAGCTGGCCGCTCAAAGGTTCTCGGTCCTGTCAGATGAACGTTTGAAACTTGGATTCCTATTGGTTTTATTTAATATTTATGTACAACAGTTTTTTCACTTGCTAAAAGGGGTTTAATAGAAATTGATCAGTGTATTTTAAAAAGATACTGAGCATTTGTCTAGTTGAAGATAATGTTTTCAATATCATTATATACCTGAAGTTATTTTGCTGAAGTATTTGTGTTCTTTGTAATCTTTCATTTTGTTAATGAGGTATTGGAATGAAACTTTGACTCCTGTAATATACTGTAAAATAAAAATTGTTAAACATTTTTAAACAAGGTGTGTTAATTTCCCTTAATGAAAACACCATTACTAGGGCTAGGAGTGCCAAAGAAGACCCCCCGCATCTCAAAAAAATGACAAACCATTGTACCAGACACAGAATCAAGTGGAAACCCATAATACCCCAGATGATATGACATGAAAGACAAGAAAACCTTGTAAGGACGAGGGACACTATCTGGACTTGCCTTCAGGTAAATGCAGGAGGATATGGATTTAGGATGAAAGAGGGAAGAAACTGTTATAAGTAAGAAAATATATATGATTTGAGGAAGCAATTTTACAAAAGTAGATACACAAATCTGATGACATTGGAGAAAAGCATATTTTCAGTAAATAAAATTAGAGATAAAAATAAGACAAAAATATCTTCTTTCAGTGGGGAAATGTTAGTGAAATTACACGATAATAAGTAAATATTTCGTAGTCTCTCTCTTTAACTGCTTGGGAAATGTACAGCTTTTAATTACATTAGGGAAGTCATTCCACAATTTGGAACCACTTGATTTGCATAGCATTTCTGTTCTGGTCGAGTCTATATGAATATCAAAAATATATTTTTCTCTCGTGTTCTATTACACAACTCGTGGGAAATAATCTCCCACGAGTTCTATTACAATTAGAAGTTCTATTACTCTAGGAAGTAATTATCAAAAGAAGGCACCAAGTCGGAGAGGCTATGTAGTACTATCATAGTCGCAGGATAATCAAAAGGCGTTAATTATCACCAAGGATGCCAATACGAGAGTAAAAGCCCATAAGGCGAGCGATATCAAAAGTATCTGATTCACCAAGGATTCTATTTAGGGACAAGTAATTGCGAGGGGACAGGAAGGAAGTTAGCAAGACATGCACACCCTGAAAGTCAGGACATTCAACATGGATATGCATGACTGAAAGAGGGACAATGCAGTTTATTTATTTATATATATTTATACAAGAAGGTACATTGGGATTGTGAGGATACATAGCATAGTAATTACATTCTTGTAAAGCCACTAGTACGCACAGCGTTTCGGGCAGGTCCTTAATCTAAGAAAATTTTAAGTAGGTAAATACCAGCAAAATTTATAAAAATGATAACAGATACGAAGCAAGAAAAAAAATAAAATCTGAGAGAAATTTGTAGGTATATTAAAGCACATAGGTAGCTCAGATTGATTGCAATAACAGCTTGAAACAATAAGGAACAGGGCACTCATGGGCACTCCATCGAGTGCCCATGAGTTAAAATTGTATGGTCAATACGTAATCTCACCAGAGCCTTTTTTCCACCACCAGTTATGGTGGTAGGAGAAAGGCCGAGGGGACAGGCTACCCTTAAGATCATGCAGTGTGTAACCAGTAACAGAAAACCTGCCTGCCAATGGACACAGATCAAGGAATGAATGACTGGGTAGAAATCAGAATAGGTAATGTCTTTTCGGGAAATAGAACAGTGTGGATAGCCTCCTTAGCAGCAGTGTCTGCATGCTCATTTAAGGAAATACCAATATAACTTGAAACCCTGCAAAACATAAATATGCTAGAGATGAGAAATAGCCAATCTCAGATTTCTACTCCCACAGGATTTACCTGAGAGCCACTAACACTAGTGGCCTCGACAAGGACATTAAGCCGGCGGCTTGTCGAAGGTCTCTTCCCCCCATTTGCCTTGATCTTTTTTAGTTGTACTTTAAAAGTTAAAGTACAATTAAAGTATGTACATTTATGGCGTCAGAGGGTAAACGGTTCCATGGGTTTATAGCCCTTTGGTTGAAAAATATCTCCTGTTCTCTATATTTTGGGCAAGTTTTCTTTCATAGTTTCTTTTGGCTGATCTGATTTTCAGAGTTGCCGAGTTTAGTGCCCTTTTGTGTAACTCATTATCAATGATGTCCATCGTGGATTTATACGTTCTCCAGAAGTTCCTCTTGGTTACCAAAGCTCGTTTTATGACCTGTGTCATCCATCTAGTTCCCTTTCTTGTCATTCTTCTTTTCGACACATTTTTGAACGACTTCCGTGATTACCACCTTGAAATTTTGCCATGATGCTTTCATGCCATGTTTGCCCATGAGCTCCCTCCAAGAGATGGTTTGCAGTTAATTATATTGATGAGTTTCTCTCATTTCTTGCTCGCTGGTAGTCTAGTAATTCATCATCTTTGACCTTTATGTGGGTGCTGCAACACATCCTCCGAATTGGCAGTACTATTTAATACTAAGTGTAATAAGTAAGTAAGTAAGTAATTATCAAAA
The DNA here is from genome assembly GCF_040958095.1 of Procambarus clarkii. Classification (NCBI taxonomy): domain Eukaryota; kingdom Metazoa; phylum Arthropoda; class Malacostraca; order Decapoda; family Cambaridae; genus Procambarus; species Procambarus clarkii. The sequence goes on from NC_091165.1 coordinate 16,735,266, forward strand.
GAAGGCACCAAACCGGGAAGGCTATGTAGCACCATCAAATGCGCAAAATAATCAGAGGGCGCTAAATATCACCAAGGATGCCAATACGAGAACAAAAACGCATAAGGCGAACGATATCAAAAGTATCCGAGTCACCAAGAATTCTATTGAGGGACAGGTGACTGCGAGGGGCGGTCGGAAAGCAAGACACACGCTCGTCCTGGAAGTCAGGACATTCAAGAAGGACATGCACGACCGTAAGAGGGACAATGCAACTAGGACAATAAGGAGCAGGGCGGCGCTCCATCAAGTGACCATGGGTTAAGCGAGTATGGCCAATACGCAACCTCGCCAGAGCTGTTTCCCACCGCCGGTTACGGTGGAAGGAGGACGGCCACGAGGAAACACAACATTTAAGAGCACGTAGTTTGTTACCAGTAACAGACAACCAAGAAGCCTGCCAACGGGCGAGGACGGAGGAATGGATAACCGGGTAAAAGTCGGAATACGGAATACCTTTACGAGAGATGGGACAAGAGCGGACAGCTTCCTTGGCGGCAGCATCCGCACGCTCATTTAAAGACACACCAATATGGCTGGGAACCCAACAAAACTCAAACGACTTAAATATACTGTGAACAAGAAACAGCCAATGCTGGACCTCGACAACTACTGGATGAACCGGATTAAAGGCCCCGAGAGCCACGAGGGCACTACGAGAGTCAACAACAACTACAAAGGAAGACTGACAACGAGAAAGCAGGAGACAAAGAGCATAGAGAATAGCATAAAGCTCCGCTGTAAAGATGCTAGTCTCCGGAGGTAAGCGACACATATAAGTGCGATCAGGAAAAACAACAGAGTAGCCAACACCGTCCGCAGACTTAGACCCATCGGTGAAGACAGAAACGGAGCGGGAATGAGAAGAAAAGTGCTCAAGGAAAAGGCGTTTTAGAACCGTAAAAGCTTTAGTGATACGGGTCAAGGATGTACAAAACCGCGGAAGAGGGACTCTCCATGGGGGCAAAGAAGGAACAACACGAGGAGAAACATTAGAAATACGAACGGAAAGAGAGTCCTGTAGGCGAGATAACCGGACAGAAAGAGGGAGGTGGTGAAGAGGAACAGGAACCGCAGGAGGGGTAAAAGTTAAAGCACGACAGAGGCGAGAGGAAGGATGTTGTAAGGACCGCGCAAGATAGCGAAGACAGTAGCGATCACGGCGGTCTTGGAGAGACAGGAAGCCAGTGTCAACATACAAGCTAAGGACGGGAGTCGAACGAAAGGCACCAGAACTGAGGCGCAACCCAGTATGGTGCAAAGCATCAAGACGGCGAAGAGTAGAAGGAGAAGGAGACGAGTAAGCAGGGCAACCATAATCGAGCTTAGACAGGACGAGAGAGGAATGTAAAGCAAGGAGAGTGCGCCTATCTGCCCCCAAGAAGTATGGGACAAGACCCGAAGGAGGGTAAGGGCCTTAGAGCACTCGACACGGAGGTAAGAGATATGGGGAGACCAAGACAAACGAGTGTCAAGGAATAACCCCAAAAGCTTCGCGGAATCTTTGTACTCAAGGGGATGACCATAAAGTGACAAAGAGGGACGAAGAACGACCCGTTTCCGCGTAAAAGTCATGGCACAAGTCTTAGAAGTAGAGAACTTGAAGCCATGATCGGTGGCCCCTAAGTGTAATTAGCACATTTCTTTACCGTCATACACAGTACATTATTGCACTTATGGGGCTGTTATATTTACCTCCCCATTTATTCTCCTCGTAAAATACTTAGAATTTTAGGATGAAGTTTCTACGTTCAAATTGTTATACACAAGTTTTAAATGTCAAGAATTTCTTTTTCAGTTTTATTAAACAATAGAGATTTTATACAAAATTGGAAAATATCCTGAGTTACTTTACAATTTATTGATATATTTTAGTTTTGTTTTATAAAAGTATAATATCAATATAGCTGTAAATTAAGTACTAATTGTAATTAAGAAGCAATAAAATTATCATCTTCAAAAAGTAAGACGGTTAGGTGAGGTCGGGGTTTTCTATTCAGTTTTTCAGGTAAACTCAAATATTCACAATATATTTGACTACGATTTAATACTAAGTAAAAATAAGTACAATTCCTGACTGCTATGAATAGTACATAATTGCACTTATTTGTTCTCTTACATTTACCTCCTCATTTTTGGAGGACAGGCTGGGGTTTCCATATTCGTAGTCCATCTTAAAATATTGTGGTCACACAAGGGGGTTAGCTTTTCTCCCACGTGCATTTGATCAGTCATACTCTCTTCTGTTGTTAGTATAAGATCTAGTATGCTGTTACCACGTGTGGGCACTACCACATGCTGTATGAAGGAGGAGTCCTGCACAAGGTCGATAAATTGTTCACTGTTTGCTTGTGATGTTAGGTTGATCCAGTCTATGGTCTCGCAGTTAAAGTCCTCCATTATTAGGGGTTTGAGATTCAGATGTCGCATTGATCATATTATGCAGAATCTGCAATTTCCTCTGTCGCTGCTGTGTCAGCCCTGTAGCATACTCAGACAGACATTTTCCTACCATCTTCAGTTAGTATGTTGCACTCTGAGGAACCCATGGTGTTCAGTTCCTCATTGTTGGTTGCATCCAGGTCCTCTTTCACATACAGTATCACCCCACCTGATCATCATCTTGTCCTTTCTAAAGGGTGGGTGGTATCCTGGGAGATAGAATTCCCCTTCTATTATGTCCACTCGGCCCTATGTTTCACTGATGCCAATGATGTCGGAATTTTCAGCCTCAGCATATGCACATAATGAGTAAAATCTATTTATTAAGCGTCTGGCATTTGTGAAAAAACAATTTAAACTTCCTGATGTTCTTCCTGGAGGCGGAGAGATTTCTCCCGTTTTTAGCACACAACTATTCTGTACATTTCCGCTCTGGTTCTGAAAAAAACTTGTCATACGAGAAATATAGATTTAGTTCTGCCTGAATGGATAAAGGATTCTGACTTCTCCCCCGTCTGCAACCTGGATAATCTGCCCTCTCCTGAGCTTTAGCTGTGCATTTTTGTATCGTTCTGTGTTTCTTAACTCCTTCAGTTTGAAATTTACACCCTGTCGTTTTTTGCTGCTGCTCTATAGCGAGGTCTGTATATACAGAACTTGGTTATACCATACTTGGTTATACACCGTGAGATCTTTGAGTTTGTTGGCAAGGTTTAGTATCGTCCTTCTGTGCTTAAACTCTGCAGTGGTTATTCTTACCATATTTACTTCAGGCCTACCCAACCTCCCAATATATGATATACAGTACAAGTGTTCCACCTTGCTTATCAGTTTCTCTAACATAGCCTAATTTTGTCATTCTTTGTCATTCTTTTTTTCCTTTGCAAGGTTTCGTATAATGTAGTTGTTTTTTCGTTTATGCCTGTCCATGGTTTCGGGATCCTGCTCTTGAGCACCTGCATCTCTATCTGGAACTCTGCCTTCATTCGCTGAGTTACACAATTTGTCTGATTACCCAGCTCAGGGACGCCTGGTTGGCCCCGGGCCTGTCCATGTGCGTATCATCTAAAAAAAAAATTAAAGTCTAAAACTTCTTTCATCAGAAACTTTTGTTACTGCTGCAACTCCATCATCTTGTGGCCTTCAACTAGTTTCTTTTTTTATTATTATTATTTATATAGACAAGAGTTCTTACATTCTTGTACAGCCACTAGCAAGCATAGCGTTTCGGGCAAGTCCTTAATCCTAATTTCCCCGAATACGACCCGCCAAGTCGTTTAACAACTCATTCACTGCTGGGAGAACAGGCTACAGTTAAGGATTGGCACCAAGTAAATCCTCCTTTGCCAGGATACGAACCCAGGCCAAAACACTCGCAAAACGCTAGGTGTGTGTGTGTTACCACTTCGCCACTGGGACTGTACAGTTACTATAGTATTGCGTCTCTATGTTCATTGATTACTTCCTCAACCATCTCATTTAAAGATCCATATTTTTTCTTAACACCTGACTCCAGGGACTTCCTTAATCCCATCCTTATTCTCATTTGCTTTATCTTTATTTTTGTTGTTTCTGCTACGTTTCCCAAGTTTATCATTGCAAGTGATGTAATGACAAATATATGTAATAAAAAGTAACGGCCTCATTCACATATATTTATCATTAGGGTATGCCTCACACAAGGCGTCCGAGATATTAAGAAAGGTGCAGTGGTATATCAATTTGCAACCTGTACACTCGATACCCCGGTTTTGACCTACAGCCCTGTGACACACGCCACACTTATCGTAGTTTTCCGCCATTTCTCTTCACATATATTTATAATTATTTATAATTATTTATAATTATTTATAATTATTTATAATTATTTATAATTATTTATAATTATTTATAATTATTTATAATTATTTATTATTTATAATTATTTATAATTATTTATAATTATTTATAATTATTTATAATTATTTATAATTATTTATAATTATTTATAATTATTTATAATTATTTATAATTATTTATAATTATTTATAATTATTTATAATTATTATATTATTACGTTCAAATAAAAATAAGAGGGAACAGCAGAAGGAACTGCTCAATGACCCGTACATTGGGCCTTCAAGTTAATACTTTATGGATACTGAGAAGCTTATTCTGATTCTGCCACTGCGACTGTTTTATTTATTTATTTATTTATACTGTACAGTACATACAAGAGTTTTTACATTCTTGTAAAGCGACTAGCACACGTAGCTTATTATTAATATATTTAAGAACAAAGTGCATGATATTAGACCTAACAAACTGATACAAGACCTAACAAACAAAAGAACTTAATCATAGTGAACCACAAACACAGCAAGGAACTAGAGCTTTCTGGCGTTACTGACAACTGTGGCTACAAAGTCAAATGCTACAAACCGTAAGTGACCGATTAGCGAAATATGTAAATCCGACATGCTGTAGACATTAGTGCAGACATCAAGACAACTTCAGGCAGATGACATTCTAATCTTCGGAGTCAAAAAAAATTATGCATAGAACAAACTGAGAACTCAGTGATACAGGCACCGCCCTACTTACTTTTCTAGACTACTTTATCGCTGATTGGGTTTGGATTAATGGCATCCTCCATAAACTAGAGGAGTAAACATAAACTTGGATATCATCTGATATCATGGTTGTTATATTGAGTACATATCTACTGCATTATTCCTCGAAATGATCCTCAAATTGTGCTTCAGTAAACCAACGTATAACCCTGAAATTTTAGCCTAATGTACCTAATAATCCTATTTCATTAGTGTGTATAATTACTGTGTATTATTCTAATCTTTTTGTCAAAATTTCTTACAATGTACCTGTAAATATTTTTTGTCAGTTTTACTGTAATTTCTCTACTTAAAATTATCTGTTAATTCAAAGACTTGCCCGAAACACTATGCGTACTAGTGGCTTTACAAGACTGTAAAATGAACATAATTTCTATGTTCTCTCTTAACTCCCAATGTACTAACTGGACTTCACTGTTGCTTCACACAGCTTGAGGTCCAGTTCCTCACTATGGGGGTCTGCTCTTCCACAGAGTTCAGTACTTCTACATCCTTGGAGTTCCATCCACTAACTTCTTTCCTGGCTTCGAAGTTTTCCCATCAACTCCTCCACACAAACCTGTAATCCATTGACATGCCAATAAAAATGTTTCCCTACAAACATATAACTAAAATATACTCATACACAATAAATGTCATCACACGACATTTGTCTGATTCCCCTCACGCTGTGAGGGGGACTCCCCCACGACCTGGACGATTCCATGCTCCGCCTTCGCTAGGCGGCCCTCCACCTGCCGCTGCGAGGCAGCCAGCTCAGTCACCCACGGGCGCCTAGAGTGGGTGGCCGTCTCCTCTTTACTCCCATATCTAAACTTACTGCCTAATAAAATATGCCTAATGTACTCTCAAACACTTGCTATGATCGCTGGACACACGACCAACTACAGGCAATCACTAACAACTGGTTAATATGACTTACCACAGAATTTTATCTGGGGTGGGGCGCATTCAGGCCTCACTCTCCGACATCGGTAACCTCCTTCGCCTACAAAGTCACTATTAAGTAAGTAAGTAATTATCAAAAGAAGGCACCAAACCGGGAAGGCTATGTAGCACCATCAAATACGCAAAATAATCAGAGGGCACTAAATATCACCAAGGATGCCAATACGAGAACAAAAACGCATAAGGCGAACGATATCAAAAGTATCCGAGTCACCAAGAATTCTATCGAGGGACAGGTGACCGCGAGGGGCGGTCGGAAAGCAAGACACACGCTCGTCCTGGAAGTCAGGACATTCAAGAAGGACATGCACGACCGTAAGAGGGACAATGCAACTAGGACAATAAGGAGCAGGGCGGCGCTCCAAGTGACCATGGGTTAAGCGAGTATGGCCAATACGCAACCTCGCCAGAGCTGTTTCCCACCGCCGGTTACGGTGGAAGGAGGACGGCCACGAGGAAACACAACATTTAAGAGTACGTAGCTTGTTACCAGTAACAGACAACAAAGAAGCCTGCCAACGGGTAAGGACTGAGGAATGGATAACCGGGTAAAAGTCGGAATACGGAATGCCTTTACGAGAGATGGGACAAGAGCAGACAGCTTCCTTAGCGGCAGCATCCGCACGCTCATTTAAAGACACACCAATATGGCTGGGAACCCAACAAAACTCAACCGACTTAAATTTACTGTGAACGAGAAACAGCCAATGCTGGATTTCGACAACTACTGGATGAACCGGATTAAAGGACCCGAGAGCCATGAGGGCACTACGAGAGTCGACAACAACCACAAAGGAAGACTGACAACGAGAAAGCAGGAGACGAAGAGCATAGAGAATAGCATAAAGTTCCGCTGTAAAGATGCTAGTCTCCGGAGGCAAGCGACACATATAAGTGCGATCAGGAAAAACAACAGAGTAGCCAACACCGTCCGCTGACTTAGACCCATCGGTGAAGACAGAAACGGAGCGCGAGTGAGAAGAAAAGTGCTCGAGGAAAAGGCGTTTTAGAACCGTAGGAGGGGTAAAAGCTTTAGTGACACGGGTCAAGGAAGTACAAAACCGCGGAAGAGGGACCCTCCACGGGGGCAAAGAAGGAACAACACCAGGAGAAACATCAGAAATACGAACGGAGAGAGAATCCTGTAGGCGAGATAACCGGACAGAAAGAGGGTGGTGGTGAAGAGGAACAGGAACCGCAGGAGGGGCAAAAGTTAAAGCACGACAGAGGCGAGAGGAAGGATGTTGCAAGGACCGCGCAAGATAGCGAAGACAGTAGCGATCACGGCGGTCCTGGAGAGACAGGAAGCCAGTGTCAACATACAAGCTAAGGATGGGAGTCGAACGAAAGGCACCAGAACTGAGGCGCAACCCAGTATGGTGCAAAGCATCAAGACGGCGAAGAGTAGAAGGAGAAGCAGACGAATAAGCAGGGCAACCATAATCGAGCTTAGACAGGACGAGAGAGGAATGTAAAGCAAGGAGAGTGCGCCTATCTGCCCCCCAAGAAGTATGGGACAAGACCCGAAGGAGGGTAAGGGCCTTAGATCACTCAACGCGGAGGTAAGAGATATGGGGAGACCAAGACAAACGAGTGTCAAGGAATAACCCCAAAAGCTTCGCGGAATCTTTGTATTCAAGGGGATGACCATAAAGTGACAAAGAGGGACGAAGAACAACCCGTTTCCGCGTAAAAGTCATGGCACAAGTCTTAGAAGTAGAGAACTTGAAGCCATGACCTGTGGCCCAAGACGACACGGCATCAATCGCAAGTTGAAGCCGGCGTTGAAGGAGAGGCGAATCATCACCCTGACAACAAAGGGTAAGATCATCGACATAGAGAGCGGAGAAGACACCAGAAGGAAGAGAGGAAAGAAGACCATTGAGGGCAACCAGAAAAAGAGTAGTGCTCAGAACACTACCCTGGGGCACACCTTCGTATTGCTGAAAAGAGGGAGAGAGAGCGGTACCAAGGCGTACCCGAAAGGAACGACGAGAGAGGAAGCTGCGGAGAAAGAGAGGGAGATGACCACGAAGGCCAAAAGAATGAAGTTGAGATAGGATATGATAACGCCAAGTGGTGTCGTAAGCCCTTTCTAGGTCAAAAAAGACGGCAACAACGGAGGTCTTCGCAGCAAAAGCAAGAGAAGGGATCATTATAGGGAAGCTGAAGATGAGTGCAGAAATCTAAAGGACGAGACTCAAGGACAGGTTTACGAAGAAGGAAAGATTGGGGAAGATGAAGACCAGAGCTAACAGAAGAAAAGTGGGAACCCAGTTCGGAAGCGACCTGCAACGGGTCCGCCACAAGAGTATCATGGAGGTGAAGGACCGGTGAAACATCGGGAACGAACTTACCCGCTATCTTGCGGATACGCTTCCAGATCTGGGCCAGAGGGGTCTCGGACGTAATTGTTGAGACATAAGATGCCCAACATTCACGTTTAGCCGTACGGATGGTCCTACGGGCCACCGCACTCGCTTTCCGAAAGAAAAGAAAAGAATCGGTCGTCTGCCTACGGCGGTGCCTCTTCCAGGCTGCACGCTTACAGCGGACAGCCCGAGCACAGTCCGCATTCCACCAGGGAACGCACTTCCGTGGACCCCGAGAGGAAGAGCGAGGAATAAAGCGGAGGGCAGCGTTGAAGACAGTGTCATGAAAAAGGAGGAGAGCGCGAGAGAGAGGCAGAAGGGAGAGGTCAGAGAGAGCAGCACTGAGGGTAAATAGGGTCCAGTCTGCCTTAGCAAACTGCCACCTAGGGAAAGAGAGGGAAGGGCGAAAAGAGAAAAAGGAAACAAGGATGGGGAAATGATCACTTCCATGGAGGTCATCAAGAACCTGCCACGTGAAATCTAAGTAAAGAGAAGAAGAGCAGAGAGAAAGATCAAGACAAGAAAGGGTGCGAGTCCGAGAGTCCAAATGAGTGGGCTCACCAGAATTCAGAAGAGACAGGGAAGAAGAGAGGAGAAACGGCTCAAGGAGGCGACCCCGGGTATTCGTCAGAACGTCACCCCAAAGAGAATGACGACAATTGAAGTCACCCAGCAGGAGCACAGGCTCCGGCAAGGAGTCTAGGAGGTGTTTCAAATCAGGAAGAGAGAGCAGGACACTCGGGGGGAGATAAATGGAACAAACTGTGTACCATTTCCCCACAAAGATACGAGCAGCAGAACAATGGAGAGGCGAAGGAAAAAGTAAAGGAACAAAGGGAACATCAGCCCGAATCAGGAAAGCAGAAGAATTAGAAGCCCCAGCAATGGCTGGGGGGGGGGGGGGGGGAAGAGAAAGGAATAGCCACGAAAACGACCAGGACGAGCACCAAGCATTGGCTCCTGGAGACAGACACAAAGGGGCGAAAACCGCGAAATCAGAAGTTGGAGTTCGAGGAAATTGGCGTAATAACCTCGAACGTTCCATTGAAGAATGGACAACGACGAGAGGAGAAAGGACAAAAACAGAGAACAAGGAAGAAACAAAGGCGAAAGAGCAACAGAGCACGTTAAAGAATATCAGGGTCGGGATTAGGGTCAGCAAAGTCAGGGTTAGGGGGCATGGGTAAACTGAGCAAAGACGGAGGGAAGGAAACGGGAGAACAGATCAGAGGTGGGCGGGCAGGGTCCGGAGGAGGAGGAGGAGGAGGAGGAAGAGGAGGAGACAACGGAGAGGAGCAGGCAAGGACAGCAGCAGGAGGAGGGGGAGTAGAAAGAGGGGAGCGCACCCCAGCAAGAGCAGCAACCGAAAGGGAAGCAGGGGCCAAAGAAACCTCCATAGCAGGAACAAGGGGCGCAAGCACTGAAACGGGAGGGGAAGAAGCAACAGAGCCAGAAGGAGGAGCTGAGGAAGAAAGCGAAGCCTTCTTACCCGCCGGGGAAGAGGAAGGAGAGGAGCCAGGCTTACGCTTCTGACTTAAAGAGACCGGTGTCCCAGCAACTACGTACCGGGCGACGGATTCCAATGTCTCAACAGGAGAAGCCGAACGAGAGCACACACGACGGCCGTTAGGAGAGCGATGGACATCCGCCCGCACCGACAGGCGGTGGGGAGAGCCGATAGATGGAGGAAGAGGATGGGAAGGAGGATCGGAGGGGGACGAGGAAGAAGACACAGAAGACACGACAGACCGGGTAGAAGGAAGGGGAACCCCAGACAGAGGACCAGGAGGAGGATCCTTCGGGAGAGAACCCAAAGGAACAGAGGAGGGGGCAGTGGGCGCATCAGGGTCCAAGGCCCGGAAACGGTTGTGAGTCTGAGGAAGGCGGGAAGGACGAGGAGAGGAAGAGCGCAACACGCGAGCATAAGAGATAGTAGCATAAGACGGGAGCCGGCAAACCTGGCGCCTCGCCTCAGGAAAAGATAAACGCTCCCGGTGCTTCAGGTTGAGGACGGCTGCCTCAAGCTTGTAATGGACACACGCACGGGAGAAGGTAGGATGGGCCTCACCGCAGTTGAGGCAACGAGCCTGGGGAGAAGTGCACTCCGACTTAGAGTGACCTTCGCCACCACACAAAGGACAGAGAGAGACAGTCCCGGAGCAGCGGAGGGCACCATGCCCAAACCTCCAGCACTTGTTGCAGAGCCGAGGAGAAGGAATGTACTCCTGGACAGAGCACCTGGCACCAGCAAGAATGACAGAGGGTGGAAGGGTCCTACCATCAAAGGTAATCTTCACAACCCGGAGGGTTTGACGGCGACTACCACGAGGGGGACGAGTAAACGTGTCCACCTGGAGAATAGAATGGCCCTGGGCAGCGAGGATATGTCGAATATCGTCGTGGCAGTCGCGCAGGTCCCGAACACCGGTCGCAACATGGGGCGGGAGCAAAATAGTGCCAACACTGGCATTCAACTGAGCGTTCTTCGAGACCCGAACGGGGGTCTCGCCAAGGCAGGATAAGGCAGCCAAGCGGGAAGCAGCATCTTAAGAAGGAGCAGCAACGACACGTGTACCGAGACGAGTGGGGTTGAAAGTAATGGAGGCATCCACGGAATCAATGAGATGTCGATGGAGGGAGAAATCGTCAGGAGGCGCAGAATCAAGAGGGAGGAGATCAAAATATTTGGCCCACGAAGCGGGATCAAACAAGGCTTGATAGGTAGCAGAACTGGAAGGAATCGAGCGAGGGTGGCCGTGACGAGGATGGCGGTGAGAACCCCCAGAGAGAGAGGGGTTAAAAGGCGCAGTAGTTACAACTAGACAAGGAGCCGCGCCAGGGGACGAGGTAGTCACCACTGGGGGCTTGGGGCTCGACCCAACCACAGAGGAGGGAGGGGAGCCAGGGGAAGGAGTCAGAGAGGCCAGAGGAGGAGCAAGGTCGGGGCCCAATGCAGCGGAGGCTACAGAGCCCGGTCTTCCAATACGGACCGACTCGGGGGCTTGGTCGCCCACCCCACGAGCCTGAGAAGGTAAGCCAGAAGCAGCCGAAACAGGGGTTATCATCTTGACGAAATGAAGAATTCATTCACGAATGTGCCCCCACACCCACCATGGAGCCACAATTAGAGGCAGGACACCCAACAAGAAGCAATCGCCGATCTTGTCGGGGCCTCCTAGGGGTGCGTCGTGAGTATACGCCCCACAAACGCCACCTTAAGAAACCGACAGTCCGTCGAGATCGGGTTCAGTGACGAAGTGGGGATTGACAATAAAAGGTTCCCCTCGCTCTCGACGTCGGGTACTGCAGTTCTACGGGTGCATGAATATGCCTCCTCAAGCACCCGGGCGTCAAAATAGAAGAAGTCCAAGGGAAGACCCAGAACGAGCAAAAGGGCGGCAGGAAACGGCAAGCAGATAGGAGAAGAGGGGGGAGAAAAACGAAACAGAAGGAAAAGGAAAAGGTGCCCAGCAGAATTGGAGAGGACGGCAGCAGGAGCACAAGGCTAGAAAAGGACAGAGGACTGCCCCAAGGAGCATCACACTCCGGCAGCCGCCCACGAAGCCCCCACACGGCGACAACGAGCTGAGCGGGGAGGGGGAAGTCACTATTAAACTGCTTTAACAGGCTCTCATTCCTGACTCGATCTTAGTCTTAGTGATCGAGTCACTAAGACGACTTAGATGAACAGCAGTTCATCTAGCAGTGAGCACCACCTGCCAGCTCACCTAGTAATGACCACCTCCTGCACATCGCACCTCACCACTTGCCAACAGGTGCAGAAGTACGATGGAGAGAACAAAGTATACAATATTTCAAGTATAAAAATAAAGATATATTTAGGATTTAACGTTTTCCTATAAAGTTTCAATACCACCTTTATTTAATGGTGCTACATAGCCTTCCCGACTTGGTGCCTTCTTTGATAATTACTTACTTACATTTATTGAACTTTATCATCCTCCTCCTTTACAGAAAGAAATTAACACAAAAATATAGTTATTTTAATACACAAAACATTAGTAGATATACGTATGTTAATTATAATGCAGGATAGGATCACTATTAAGAACTAAATTATAAACCACAATAAGTTCTATATCAGAAATTCGGAAACATACGATATATTTTCAAATAGTTGTAATTAAAATATTTATTTAAGAAACGTATTTTAGTAACCCTAGTTAGCTCCGAGAACACTTTCTTGCAGCAAGAATTTCTTCCCGCCAATCTGAGAGGTGCTAATGAGACCAGTCTCGACCCACTGGACAGGTCATGAACAACAGTGAACTACTGCACCATCTATGTCAGAGGATATTCAAAATATTCTTGATATTCAAATTTCAATAAGAGAGCAGAATACATAAGTTGAGTGATGTCAAAGGAATCATATTGACTGACCGAGCCCCATTATAAATATTTGTGGCTTCCTGACCATAAAGTTACCGCCGCGGTCGAGGGTAAGAGACCGGATGTATCCAGTACACAAGCCACACTAGCTATTAGTTCATACAAGCTGGCAATGTACCCAGATAAACAGAACTTCCTAATGATATGTACGCAATTACTACAACTAAAATGTTTAAAACGTGATTATATATATATCATGTGGACAATTATTAATGTTATTTTTGTCCCTAATATTCGGGCTCTATTATGCTTCGTCTTGAGGCATAGCCCAATACCTTGTGCCATATTGATGCTCTGTCCACAGATCATTCTCTCTCAAAACCATATACACTGATTGTTCCATACACCGCTCCACGGGTGCAGATGCAAATTCAGTTGTACTGTAATTGGGTGATGTGTTATCGTGGGGAGTCCGTATAAACAACTGGGCCTCTACCCATCAGACAACTATTTTCCTTGTACACATTTTAGTGCGAGAAACAAGTCTACAAACTTGATGCATTAATTGCAAGTGATTTTCTGTCATCCTTAATTGCGCTTAACTCTTGAAGACAATTGTAACATGACCGTGTCTGAAGTAAGTAAGTAATTACCAAAAGAAGGCACCAAACCGGGAAGGCTATGTAGCACCATCAAATACGCAAAATAATCAGAAAACGCTAAATATCACCAAGGATGCCAATACGAGAACAAAAACGCATAAGGCTAACGATATCAAAAGTATCCGAGTCACCAAGAATTCTATCGAGGGACAGGTGACTGCGAGGGGCGATCGGAAAGCAAGACACGCGCTCGTCCTGGAAGTCAGGACATTCAAGAAGGACATGCACGACCGTAAGAGGGACAATGCAACTAGGACAATAAGGAGCAGGGCGGCGCTCCATCAAGTGACCATGGGTTAAGCGAGTATGGCCAATACGCAACCTCGCCAGAGATGTTTCCCACCGCCGGTTACGGTGGAAGGAGGACGGCCACGAGGAAACAACATTTAAGAGCACATAGTTTGTTACCAGTAACAGACAACCAAGAAGCCTGCCAACGGGTAAGGACGGAGGAATGGATAACCGGGTAAAAGTCGGAATACGGAATGCCTTTACGAGAGATGGGACAAGAGCGGACAGCTTCCTTGGCGGCAGCATCCGCACGCTCATTTAAAGACACACCAATATGGCTGGGAACCCAACAAAACTCAACCAACTTAAATTTACTGTGAACAAGAAACAGCCAATGCTGGATCTCGACAACTACTGGATGAACCGGATTAAAGGACCCGAGAGCCATGAGGGCACTACGAGAGTCAACAACAACTACAAAGGAAGACTGACAACGAGAAAGCAGGAGACGAAGAGCATAGAGAATAGCATAAAGTTCCGCTGTAAAGATGCTAGTCTCCGGAGGCAAGCGACACATAAGTGCGATCAGGAAAAACAACACAGTAGCCAACACCGTCCGCTGACTTAGACCCATCGGTGAAGACAGAAACGGAGCGGGAGTGAGAAGAAAAGTGCTCGAGGAAAAGGTGTTTTAGAACCGTAGGAGGGGTAAAAGCTTTAGTGATACGGGTCAAGGATGTACAAAACTGCGGAAGAGGGACCCTCCACGGGGGCAAAGAAGGAACAACACGAGGAGAAACATCAGAAATACGAACGGAAAGAGAATCCTGTAGGCGAGATTACCGGACAGAAAGAGAAAGGTAGTGAAGAGGAACAGGAACCGCAGGAGGGGTAAAAGTTAAAGCACGACAGAGGCGAGAGGAAGGATGTTGCAACGACCGCGCAAGATAGCGAAGACAGTAGCGATCACGGCGGTCCTGGAGAGACAGGAAGCCAGTGTCAACATACAAGCTAAGGATGGGAGTCGAACGAAAGGCACCAGAACTGAGGCGCAACCCAGTATGGTGCAAAGCATCAAGACGGCGAAGAGTAGAAGGAGAAGTAGACGAGTAAGCAGGGCAACCATAATCGAGCTTAGACAGGACGAGAGAGGAATGTAAAGCAAGGAGAGTGCGCCTATCTGCCCCCCAAGAAGTATGGGACAAGACCCGAAGGAGGGTAAGGGCCTTAGAGCACTCAACACGGAGGTAAGAGATATGGGGAGACCAAGACAAATGAGTGTCAAGGAATAACCCCAAAAGCTTCGCGGAATCTTTGTATTCAAGGGGATGACCATAAAGTGACAAAGAGGGACGAAGAACAACCCGTTTCCGCGTAAAAGTCATGGCACAAGTCTTAGAAATAGAGAACTTGAAGCCATGATCTGTGGCCCAAGACGACACGTCATCAATTGCAAGTTGAAGCCGGCGTTGAAGGAGAGGCGAATCATCACCCTGACAACAAAGGGTAAGATCATCGACATAGAGCGCGGAGATGACACCAGAAGGAAGAGAGGAAAGAAGACCATTGAGGGCAACCAGAAAAAGAGTAGTGCTCAGAACACTACCCTGGGGCACACCTTCGTATTGCTGAAGAGAGGGAGAGAGAGCGGTACCAAGGCGCACCCGAAAGGAACGACGAGAGAGGAAGCTGCGGAGAAAGAGAGGGAGATGACCACGAAGGCCAAAAGAATGAAGTTGAGATAGGATATGATAACGCCAAGTGGTGTCGTAAGCCTTTTCCAGGTCAAAAAGGACGGCAACAACGGAGGTCTTCGCAGCAAAAGCAGTACGAATATAGACCTCCAAGTTCACCAGGACATCTGTCGTGCTACGGCACTTGCGGAAACCAAATTGAGAAGGGGAGAGGAGGTGATGGTGTTCCAGGAACCACATCAGACGAACGTTAACCATACGTTCAAAGAGTTTGCAGACACAACTTGTGAGCAATAGGGCGAAAGTCCTTAGGGGAAGTACCCAGAGACCCCGGTTTGCGAACAGGGAGGACAACGGCATCGAGCCAGTCCTCAGGGACTGACGACTCCCCCCAGATCCGATTATACAGAATCAGAAAATACTGAGACATGCTCGGAGGGAGATGGCGAAGCATCTCATAATGAATACCATCGGAGCCCGCCGCCGTAGAACCGCAGAGGGCCAGGGCAGAACGAAGTTCAGAGAGAGAGAAGGGATCATTATAGGGAAGCTGAAGATGAGTGCAGAAATCTAAAGGACGAGACTCAAGGACAGGTTTACGAAGAAGGAAAGATTGGGGAAGATGAAGACCAGAGCTAACAGAAGAAAAGTGGGAACCCAGTTCGGAAGCGACCTGCAACGGGTCCGCCACAAGAGTATCATGGAGGTGAAGGACCGGTGAAACATCGGGAACGAACTTACCCGCTATCTTGCGGATACGCTTCCAGATCTGGGCCAGAGGGGTTTCGGACGTAATTGTTGAGACATAAGATGCCCAACATTCACGTTTAGCCGTACGGATGGCCCTACGGGCCACCGCACTCGCTTTCCGAAAGAAAAGAAAAGAATCGGTCGTCTGCCTACGGCGGTGCCTCTTCCAGGCTGCACGCTTACAGCGGACAGCCCAAGCACAGTCCGCATTCCACCAGGGAACGCACTTCCGTGGACCCCGAGAGGAAGAGCGAGGAATAGAGCGGAGGGCAGCGTTGAAGACAGTGTCATGAAAAAGGAGGAGAGCGCGCGAGAGAGGCAGAAGGGAGAGGTCAGAGAGAGCAGCACTGAGGGTAAACAGGGTCCAGTCTGCCTTAGCAAACTGACAGGCAGTGGGAAAGAGAGGGAAGGGCGAAAAGAGAAAAAGGAAACAAGGATGGGGAAATGATCACTTCCATGGAGGTCATCAAGAACCTGCCACGTGAAATCTAAGTAAAGAGAAGAAGAGCAGAGAGAAAGATCAAGACAAGAAAGGGTGCGAGTCCGAGAGTCCAAATGAGTGGGCTCACCAGAATTCAGAAGAGACAGGGAAGAAGAGAGGAGAAACGGCTCAAGGAGGCGACCCCAGGTATTCGTCAGAACGTCACCCCAAAGAGAATGACGACAATTGAAGTCACCCAGCAGGAGCACAGGCTCCGGCAAGTGGTCTAGGAGGTGTTTCAAATCAGGAAGAGAGAGCAGGACACTCGGGGGGAGATAAATGGAACAAACTGTGTACCATTTCCCCACAAAGATACGAGCAGCAGAACAATGGAGAGGCGAAGGAAAAAGTAAAGGAACAAAGGGAACATCAGCACGAATCAAGAGAGCAGAAGAATTAGAAGCCCCAGCAACGGCTGGGGGGGGGGGAGAGAGAAAGGAATAGCCACGAAAACGACCAGGACGAGCACCAAGCATTGGCTCCTGGAGACAGACACAAAGGGGCGAAAACCGCGAAATCAGAAGTTGGAGTTCGAGGAAATTGGCGTAATAACCTCGAACGTTCCATTAAAGAATGGACAACGACGAGAAGAGAAAGGACAAAAACAGAGAACAAGGAAGAAACAAAGGCGAAAGAGCAACAGAGCACATTAAAGAATATCAGGGTCGGGATCAGGGTCAGCAAAGTCAGGGTTAGGGGGCATGGGTAAACTGAGCAAAGACGGAGGGAAGGAAACGGGAGAACAGATCAGAGGTGGGCGGGCGGGGTCCGGAGGAGGAGGAGACAACGGAGAGGAGCAGTCAAGGACAGCAGCAGGAAGAGGGGGAGTAGAAAGAGGGGAGCGCACCCCAGCAAGAGCAGCAACCGAAAGGGAAGCAGGGGCCAAAGAAACCTCCATAGCAGGAACAGGGGGCGCAATCACTGAAACGGGAGGGGAAGGAGCAACAGAGCCAGAAGTAGGAGCTGAGGAAGAAAGCGAAGCCTTCTTACCCGCCGGGGAAGAGGAAGGAGAGGAGCCAGGCTTACGCTTCTGACTTAAAGAGACTGGTGTCCCAGCAACTACGTACCGGGCAACGGATTCCAGTGTTTCAACAGGAGAAGCCGAACGAGAGCACACACGACGGCCGTTAGGAGAGCGATGGACATCCGCCCGCACCGACAGGCGGTGGAGAGAGCCGAGAGATGGAGGAAGAGGATGGGAAGGAGGATCGGAGGGGACGAGGAAGAAGACACAGGAGACATGACAGACCGGGTTGAAAGAAGGGGAACCCCAGACAGAGGACCAGGAGGGGGACCCCTCGGGAGAGAACTCAAAGGAACAGAGGAGGGGGCAGTGGGCATATCAGGGTCCAAGGCCCGAAAACGGTTGAGAGTCTGAGGAAGGGGGGAAGGACGAGGAGAGGAAGAGCGCAACACGCGAGCATAAGAGATGTTAGTATAAGGCGGGAGCCGGCGAACCTAGCGTCTCGCCTCAGGAAAAGATAAACGCTCCCG
>NC_091165.1:16758340-16788340 GCF_040958095.1 Procambarus clarkii
TCATTTCATAAGAAAAAAATTATTGTAAATATATTAATTCAGAAAAACTTGGCTTATTAGGCAAATCGGGCCTTGAATAGTAGGCTGAGAAGTGAGTTCTGGCTACTAGGTACGACATATATATATATATATATATATATATATATCATATATGTCGTACCTAGTAGCCAGAACGCACTTCTCAGCCTACTATGCAAGGCCCGAATTGCCTAATAAGCCAAGTTTTCACGAATTAATTGTTTTTCGACTACCTAACCTACCTAACCTAACCTAACCTAACCTAACTTTTTCGGCTACCTAACCTAACCTAACCTTTAAAGATATGTTTGGTTAGGTTAGGTAGGGTTGGTTAGGTTTGGTCATATATCTACGTTAATTTTAACTCCAATAAAAAAAAATTGACCTCATACATAATGAAATGGGTAGCTTTATCATTTCATAAGAAAAAAATGAGAGAAAATATATTAATTCAGGAAAAATTGGCTTATTAGGCAAATCGGGCCTTGCATAGTAGGCAGAGAAGTGCCTTCTGGCTACTAGGTACGACATATATATATATTATATATATATTATATATATATATATATATATATATATATATATATATATATATATATATATATATATATATATATATATATATATATATATAAGCCTGAAACCCTCTGCATGAAGGTCCTATGTATTGAACACTGCAGAGGATTGCAATCCTGTATTAATAACTTCACTTTCTTAACTATGTATTGTTCTGATATACGCTTATTTATACCCATGTTATATTTGAGCCTAGTAATTAACGTATCCAAGGAGAATCATCAACCCAAGCCATTATATACACACGTTTTGCCCGAAACGCTGTGCGTATTACTAGTTTTAGGCATAGTATATGCTTTATCGAGAAATCCCATTTTATGCACTTTTCACTAAATAAAATTATCTTGTACGTATATCTTATTTTACCGAGTTTCTTCTGTATGTATCTTGTATGGAATTTGGTCACTCGCTACATAGTGAGTGTTGTGAATTTGTAGTAGTGTTGTGAATTTGGTCACAACACTACATAAGCCTGTCTTTTGTTTTATTATTGTTTGATTTGCTTTGACCAGAGAACTCTGTCGCTTGGCCACGCGGCGATAACTGCTGTTCAGAGGTCACCTATATCGTCGTGATCAATCATAACGTTATTGATAAATGGTTGTACATTTATAACCGACTTGGTTTATTACATTTTAAACACACACTTTATATTAACAGTTTAAATATTTATCAATTATAATATTAATGATATTACCTAACGATTGCACATTTAAACAAAAATTATAACCTAATGATTGCATTCCAATTACTTATATTTATATTTTTTTATAATGCATTTTCCTATTTGGATACGTTTGCTTGACCAAGTTACTGATTCACACATGTGGCAGCCAATTAAAACATGCAGATTGACATGACATTATGTCAAATTTATCTTAACGCCTGAAAATTTAGCATCATGCCTGAAAATTTGACGTCAACCTCCAATGGAAGCGTTGTTCCCTGAGGAAAGAAGCCTCCACACACACACACACACACACACACACACACACACACACACACACACACACACACGTGATTGTTCTCGTATGTTTTGACGGGATACTTATTAGGAATAATATTGTCTGAAATCTAAACTTTTAAAATATAATTCCTCTCGTCCAGTCTTTATGTTTCAGTAGAAAAACTAAATATTTCCACGATGCTGAATTTGTATATCCAAAATTTGTTTATGAACGAGTTACATTATTTTTTAATTGTATACATATATATAGTACTAAATAGTAAATTAATGCTCTCCAAACAATTTGATTCAATTTAAATGAAGCATTAAATACACTAAACTGTTTAGTCATTTCAAAAGAAGCGTAAGAAAATTGATTATAAAATTAGATGAAATATTCATTGGATCCCGTCCTGAGTTGTAACAACTAAATCTTTTTAAGGCACAACTAATACATTAATTTAAACTGTAGATAATAATTATGACCCCCTGGAACGATATTGTAAAGATTATGCAGTTGCATCTTCACACCTTAACCTAGCAACAATGTAGCACCGACTATACTACTACAGTCAGTACGTCTGTTAAAGTGACTGGGGGCAACAGTCGAGTGCAGACCAACCTTTCCACAGACTTCCTGTAAAGCTTAAAGTGGCAGAGAGTAAACAGGTTTCACAAGGTTATGATCCTCAAATTTAGAATCTAGCTGTCTTGATAAATCTCTTAATACAAAAGTGTATTTAAAAGGAATAACAAGTAATTGTGTCAGTGTTGATGTCTTAAAAAACTGAAAATAGCAAAACTTCCATTTCCTTCACTGAAGCTGCGCGACATTTAACTTTAGCGCCATTGATAGGAATTTGCATCTGACATAAAAGGGACTCGAAAATCACCTATGAATAGGCTTAAATTATACATTTTGAAATGTATAAACTGCCTCATCAAATTATTAGTCAATAATGGCTACGTGAGCAACAAAGACTCCACACTCCTCCAGTTTGTTCAGCCAGTATTTCATGATTTTGACGATTTTTCACTACTTCCTCCTCTTTCATCTTGCTAAAACGGACACTTCTCTTTAGTCAATATTCACGGAATCTACAGCAGACGTGAAGCGTTGCCTATTCTAGTTAATGAGTCCCTTCAACCACATACATGTAATGTGCGATACCGTGACTGAATATACACGAGTGAACATACACGAGTGACATATATTCATTGTCACAATTTGCTATTTTTTTTTACTCGCCTCTTCACTATTGCATAATTGTCTTTGCTCCAGTCTTCTAAATACTTTAAAGTTATATAATTTCACAATACCATAATCTAGGTCTGGCATAATTGTTAGGAAGCCTGGTCAGGGACTGGGCTGCGAGGACCATCAACCCCTGGAACCACCGCAAGGCTTACCTTGCAAGGCCTCTTAGAAACTAATGCAACAAAATTAAGTGCTCTCAGACAACGCCAAGAGCTTAAGTAATTGTTCCTTTTATGAACACGTGTCCAATTTAGTTACTGTTTTACCCGTCAGTGTTAAGTTGGACCCTGAACACACGTGTCTTCCATCCACCCAGCAGCCACTGGGTGATAAGACTACAAGAATTGTAATTGAATTAAAAAAAATCAAAAGTTGAATTTTCATATACTGTATTAGTGTTTATCTGAGGGGCACTCCCTAGTGGCCTCGACGAGGACGGAAAGCCGGCGGCTTGTCGAAGGTCCTCCCATTTATCTTTATTTTGTCGACCTGGATTTGGAAATTCAGCAGCGTTTTGACATTTACGGCTTCGGCAGGTATGTGGTTTCATGGGTTTGGATGAAAAATCATCAATTATGGGTGAAAATGCATCTCCTGTTTTCCGTCCTGCTTGTGGCGTGTTAACTTAAAACTGTTGCTCCTTGTCTGAGTTACATTTAACGCTTTGAAAAACTGGTCTGGATTAAAATTCTCCAAATTGTTCATCATTTTAAGTTTCAATGAGGTCAGCCCAGTCATATCTCGTGGGCAGTATTGTTACCCCTGCGACCCTGATCCGTTCCTGGTATGAAAGTCGACTTAGTTCAGGAATGATTTTAGTCACCTGGATGTTGAATTTCCTCAAACCATTCATGTCTTTCTGAAGATGAGGTCTCCATGCTTGGAAACTATAATCCAGGTGTAGGCTCACCAGAGATTTATGTAGTTGTACAACTATCTTCTTTTCCTTGAAGTAAAAATTTAGCTTTATTATTATTCCTAGTTTTTTTTTTACTGCAGCTCCCACTTTTTGTGAAGCTTTCAGCAATTATTGGATTCTGACTAAGGCCCTTTTCATCAATTTGCTACAAGCTAATGTTATTGATTTGGTGGTAATGTTCTGCATTGTTATGCCCCACATGCAAGGTCCCGCATTTTTCGATATTATAAAGCATTTGCCAGTCATCCACCATTTTCTGTTTGTAAGCCCTCGGTATCATTTTCACTTCCTACTTTGCCATAAATCATTTTCAAATTTTATGACGTGGTTTGTAATGTCACCGATTTATTTGACAAAAAAGGGGTTGGCCCCAAAATGAATCCATGTGGTACTCCACTCATTTCTCCAGTTTGATTCATTTCCGTTTAAGACGCCCCTTTATTTTCTTTATATTAACTATTGTTTAGTCCTTTCTAGGATTCTACGATTTATTCCATGTGCTTGTAATTTTCTTGCCAGTATTTTATATCAAACGCTTTAGGAAAGTCCTTGTATGCTACATCTACTGGAAGTCCTCTGTCTGAAGAACTGGTTACCGTTTCCCAGAAAGTGAAAAGGCTTGTAAGGTAGGATTTATTTTTTAACAAAACCATTTCGACCTTAACTCAAATTCTTACTAACCTTCCTGACAAAACCGACCTTCCCTCCAATGTAGTCGTCTATCACAGAGCGACCTTGCCTTCTAGAGTAATATTAACAACTGGGTATGGAGTTTTTGTTGCCATCATCAGCTTTTCACTTACAGCGCTAAGAATCAAAATTCTACTTCGATGAATCTACTACATATACAGGAATTTGATCTTTTAGTTCAAACAACGATTGAACATTCAACTTTACGGAAGCTTTGCTATTATGGTTACTAAAACTTCCATCTGTAAATTAGGCATTTATGTAGGTTTAATACTACTGGGTAGTGAGTTAACAAAAAACCTTGAAAACCGCTTTAAGGAGGTGACAAAACAGGTGTTGGAAAAGCCAATCTGCCCTCGAGTGTGTCCCTATTCGTTGGGGGCCGAGGCAGGTACCCCTTGCGCAGCGGAGGGCAGGGCGGGCCCACTCTGGGACATGAACGGCGGAGTCGCTGCAGCCTGGGAGAGGGTGGGCGTCAGTGGCCCTCCAGCTTGAGCAAAGGACGACATCTTAACGCGCGCACTCTCCCTCTTCTGTCGGTGGATTTCCTCAGTCCGAAGAGTGATGCCGAAAATGTCTTCATGATACCGATTCTCATCCTAGAAAAATGCACAAATATCTTAAGTATTAGAACATCCATCAAAATTTCAACATATTATGGGAAACACTAAAGTTATGAAACATGAGCTCATATCAAGCCTAAATGTTATGCCATCATAACGGTAGAACATCCATACTAAATCAACATGTTGACGTTTATCTGCTCGTCCTGCCAGATATCCTGTTCTGATGCATTTCCTTGTAACTTTATGATCAAATATCGGTATTTCAAATATCAAGTATAACATTTCACATTTGAAATATTATAGAAACCCCTTGAAATTTGATTCATGCTTTATTTGTACCTCTACATAATTTCCTTATCTGTTGTAACCACCTGGGCCTGTGTTTTATCAAACTCTTCCATTTCTTACCAAGGTAACAGAGTGCACGTAAAGTAAGTAATTATCAAAAGAAGGCACCAAACTGGGAAGGCTATGTAGCACCATCAAATGTGCGGGATAGTCAGAGGGCGCTAAATAGCATAAGGTGAACGATATCAAAAGTATCCGAGTCACCAAGAATTCTATCGAGGGACAAGCGACCGCGGGGGATGGTCGGAAAACGATACACACGCTCCTTCCGGAAGTCAGGATATTCAACAAGGATATGCACAACCGTAAGAGGGACAATGCAATTTGGACAATAAGAAGCAGGGCGGCACTCCAAGTGACCACGAGTTAAGCAAGTATGCCCAATACGCAACTTCGCCAGAGCCGTTTCCCATCGCCGGTTTCGGTGGTAGGATGGCGGCCACGAGGACAATTCTTAAGAGTATGCAGTTTGTTACCAGTAACTGAAGTCCAACAAGCTTGCCAGCTGGTAAGGATGGAGGAATGGATAACCGGGTAAAAGTCAGAATAAGGAATACCTTTTTGAGATGGGACACGAGCGGACAGCTTCCCTGGCGGCAGCATCTGCACTCTCATTTAGACACACCAATATGGCTGGGAACCCAGCAAAACTCAACCGACTTAAATTTACTGGAATAAGAAATAGCCAATGCTGGATCTCAACAACAACAGGATGAACCGGATTAAAGGACCCGAGAACCATGATGGCATTACGATTGTCAACAACTACAAAGGAAGACTGACAACGAGAAAGCAGGAGACAAAGAGCATAGAAAATAGTTCCGCTGTGAGGATGCTAGTCTCCGGAGGTAAGCGACACATACAAGTGCAATCAGGAAAAACAGTATGTTATGATCTCAGCCTACAGGAGAAACGAGTCTCCCTCCTTTAGAGTTATTCATCAAGCCTGACCTGATTAGAAGGTCTAACAAATATTGAGGTGATAACCCATATGTAAAATGGCTGGTTGGATATGTATAACAATTTGAGATTATGGGCAATGAAGAAGAAAACAGATAAATGACTGGCTAGGAGATGTGGACATTTTGCTGGAGGCGTGAGGCTCGCTTCAGGAGGACCTTGACCTCACTTGAGTGCCAGACATCGCAGGGGAAAAGCCGCGCTCCGTTGAGCTCCCGTCAGAAGGGAACCCCTAGTGATATATCTCTAAGAGAAGAGAAGTGTGCAGACGTGCCAGCTGTGGAATTGAGCTGAAAACGTTGTGGTGTCAAGTCTTGGACGGCGAGGAGAGTTTAATAAGCTGCTCAGAGGCATTTTCGTGGGCTGTGTGGAGCGCCCTGACCAGACGCCGTCAGAGGGAAAGCGCCCTCGACCAGACGATCTGTGGTAAGCACGATATACGCCAGTTCATAGCGATTGCTTGTAGTTGGTCGTGTGCCCAGCGACAGTAGCGATGTTTATTTATAAGTTAGACATGTTTTAATAAGGCAGAAAGCCTGAAATAGGAGAGTGAAGAGGGAGGAGCACGGAGCGACGTCCATCCCCTCTGAGCTCTGACAGACGACTGAGGGAGCCCGGCTCCTGACGGAGGAAGACCCTCCCAGCGTGAGTGAGGACCGCCGCCAGGCGAGGTGGAGTATGGACCCGCCCAAAACGGGGGAGTCCACTCTCACTGTATATAGAGGACAGATAGAGGTTGGAGACAAACATATTGTGTGATTATTTTTGTTTATGTGTTAAAGGGGAAACAATTTTATTGGAGTGTCGATGGGTTGCAGGTTTGTCTTTGGGGAAGAAGTTGCCGAGAACTTCGAAGCCAGCACAGAGGGAGTAATTGATGAGACTCCAAGGTAGTGAAGCAGAGGACCTCGAGCTGGGAGGAGAAGCAGTGAAGAGGAGTGTCACATGCTTCTGTAGAGGTGGTGAAGCACCATAGTTGCTCGAGAGAACTTCATGGTGTAGCAGCCAAGAGAGCTGTGGAGGAACCTAGCAGAAGGGTGAAGCACCGTAGTTGCTCAAGGAAACTTCATGATAGCAGCCTGGAGGAGCTGCAGAGGATCCTGGTAGTGAAGCCCGGAAGAACCTAAAGATATTAGGGTAGTGAACTTCCAGAGGTGGAAGGGAAGTACTGGTGGATTACTTGTAGGGAGTTGATAGTGTTTGGTTGTCAGTGGCGTGCAAGACGCAGTGAGAGGTGAGTGATTGTTGGTATTCTGATGTCAAGGAGTGTTTTACACTGAAGTTTAGAGTTACAGTCGTAGGCTGGATTACCTACAGACGTATGCGTTCTAGGACTGATAGAGTGATCGATTGATCATTGTTGTGTATCAATGAACATTTATACTGATATGTTATTGCATTCAAATGCTGATTTTCTTGGTACACATTTATAGATACATATATGTATTCTCTTGCTGATGGTGCAACAGTGTATGTAGACTTGATCAACTTGAGGAGGTTGATAGTATCAGGTGGTGAACCAGGAGATAGGATACCACTTGATAAGCTGATAGAGTTCTGATGGTGTTGGAGTGCAACCTGATTGTAATATTATAGAGTATAGGATTCATTATTATTATATGTGTGTATGTATTGTGTATGTGCTTTGTCCAGTAAATGTATCCTAATTTGCTGGTGTTTGCCCTTGTCCTAGTGAGGCTTCCCAGGAGGTAGTAAAGAAGGAGAGAGAGAGAGAAAGAACCACTGCTCTGGACAGGGTAGAAGGTACTACTAATAAGTCAAAAGGGGATTGAGGAGATCATATCACCTAAGGAGAGAGTGGGGAGTCACAGCGGCTCGAGTGGGTGTGTGCACGTGACAACGAGGCTAAGTGTTGGAGCCGCATCCCCTAAACGTGTGACGTTGAGCCCCTCTCCAAGAGCCAGAAGCGCCAAGGGTGATCTCCTAGGGAGGTATAAGCACTCTACCGAGTTGTGGGTTGGGTTGTCTGCAAAGGAGGAACAACGACGACAACACCAACCAACCCACAGTCTATAATAAGTAGCCTACACCATCCGCATACTTAGACCCATCGGTGAAGATGGAAACGGAGCGGGAGTGAGAAATAAAGTGCTCAAGGAAAAGCAGTTTTAGAACCGTAGGAGAAGAAAAAGCTTCAGTGATGCGGGTTAAGGATGTACAAAACTGCGGAAGGGGGACTCTCCACAGGGGCAAAGAAGGAACAACACGAGGAGAAACATTAGAAATACGAACTGAAAGAGAATCCTGTAAGCGAGATAACTGGACAGAAAGAGAGGTGAAGGGGAACAGGAACTGCAGGAGGGGCAAAAGTTAAAGCACGACAGAGGCGAAGGGAAGGATGTTGCAAGGACCGGGCAAGATAGCAAAGACAGTAGCGATCATGGCGGTCCTGGAGAGAGAGGAAGCCAGTGTCAACATACAAGCTGAGGACGGGAGTCGAACGAAAGGCACCAGAACTGAGGCGAAACCCAGTATGGTGCAAAGCATCAAAACGGCGAAGAGTAGGAGGAGAAGCAGACGAGTAAGCAGGGCAACCATGATCGAGCTTAAGACAGGACGAGAGAGGAATGTAAAGCAAGGAGTGCACGCCTATCCGCTCTCCAAGAAGTATGGGACAATACCCAAAGGAGGGTAAGGGTCTTAGAGCATTCAACACAGAGGTAAGAGATATGGGGCGACCAAGACAAACGTGTGTCAAAAATCAACTCCAAAAGCTTAGCGGAATCCTTGTACACAATGAGGTGACCATAAAGCGACAAAGAAGGACGAAGAACGACGCGCTTCCGAGTAAAAGTCATAACACAAGTCTTAGATGTAGAGAACCTGAAGCCATGATCGGTGGCCCAAGACGACACGGCATCAATCGCAAGTTGAAGCCGGCGTTGAAGGAGAGGCGAATCATCACCCTGACAGCAAAGGGTAAGATCGTCGACAGAGAGCGGAGAAGACGCCAGAAGAAAGAGAGGAAAGAAGACCATTGAGGGCAACCAGAAAAAGTAGTGCTCAGAACACTCGTGTCTTAAGCCTTTTCCAGGTAAAAAAGGACGGCAACAACGAAAGTTCTTTGCAGCAAAAGCTGTACGAATATAGACCTCCAAGTTCACCAGGAAATCTGTTGTGCTGCGGCACTTGTGAAAACCAAATTGAGAAGAGGAGAGGTGGTGATGGTGTTCTAAGAACCACATCAGACGAACATTAACCATACGTTCAGAGTTTGCAGACAACTTGAGGGCAATAGGGCAAAAGTCCTTAGGGGATGTTCCCAGAGACCCTGGTTTGCAAACAGGGAGGACAACGGCATTGCGCCAGTCCTCAGGGACTGATGATGACTCCAGGATCCGATTATACAGACTCGGTAAATACCGAGACGTACACAGGACATGGGGAAGCATCTCATGAAGTCGAAGTTGAGTACAGAAATCCAAAGGACGAGATTTAAGGACAGGTTTACGAAGAAGGACAGATTGGGGAAGATGAAAACCAGAGCTAACAGAAGAAAAGTGGGAACCCAGTTTGGTAGCGACCTGCAACGGGTCAGCCAGAAGAGTATCACGGAGGTGAAGGACCGGCGAGACATCGGGAACGAACTTACAAACTATCTTGTGGATACGCTTCCAGATTTGCGGCAGAAGAGTTTCGGACGTAATGGTGGAGACATAAGATGCCCAACATTCACGTTTAGCCGTACGGATGGCCCTACGGGCCACCGCACTCGCCTTCCGAAATGAAAGAAAAGAATCGGCCGTCTGCCAGCAGCGGTGTCTCTTCCAGGCTGCACCCTTATAGCGGACAGCCCGATTACAGTCTGCATTCAGCCAGGGAACGCACTTCTGTGGTCCCTGAGAGGAAGAGCGAGGAATAGAGCAGAGGGTAGCGTCAAAGACGGTGTCATGAAAAAGGAGGAGAGCGCAAGGGGAGAGGCAGAAAGGAGAGGTCAGAGAGAGCAGCACTGAGGGTAAATAAGTTCTATCTGCCTTAGCAAACTGCCACCTAGGGAAAGGGAGGGGAGGGTGAAGAGAAAAAGGTAACAAGGATGGGGAAATGGTCACTGCCATGGAGGTCAAGAACCTGCCACGTGAAATTTAAGTAAAGAGACAAGCAAAGAGAAAGATCACGACAGGAAAGGGTGCAAGTCCGAGAGTCCAAATGCGTGGGCTCACCAGAATTCAGAAGACACACAAGAGAGGATGAACGGTTCAAGACGACGACCCCCGATGTTCGTCAGAACATCACCCCAAAGGGAATGACGACAATTGTAATCACCTAGCAGGAGCATAGGCTCCGGCAAGGAGTCCAGTAGGCGTTTCAGATCGGGAAGAGAAAGCGGGACACTTGGGGGGAGATAAAAAGAACAAATGGGGTACCATTTCCTCACAAAGATATGAGCAGCAGAACAATGGAGAGGTGAAGGAAAAAGTAAGGAGACAAAGGGAACATCAGAGTGAATCAAGAGAGCAGAAGAGTTAGAAGCCCCAGCAACAGCTGGGGAAGGGGGGGGGGGAGAAAGGAATAGCCACGAAAACGACCAGGATGAGCACCAAGCATCGGCTCCTGGAGACAGACACAAACAGGCGAAAACCGAGAAATCAGAAGTTGCAGTTCAAGGAAACTGACGTAATAACCACGAACGTTCCATTGAAGAATAGACATCGACAAGCAGAGAAACGACAGCAACAGAGAACAACAAAGAAACAACGGTGAAAAGGGAACAGCACGTTAAAGAAGCACAGGGTCAGGGTCAGCGAAGTCAGGGTTAGGGGTCATGGGTAAACTGAGTAAAGAAGGAGGGAAGGGAGCTGGAGGACCGACCAGGGGTGCACGAGTAGGGTCAGGAGGACGAAGAGGGGGGGGGGATAACCGAGGGTCAAAGACAGCAGCAGGAGGGGCAGAAACCAGGGAGTGCACCTCAGCAAGGGCAGCAACCGAGAGGGAAGCGGGAGCCAAAGAGACCTCCATAGCAGGAACTGGGGGCGTAACCACTGAAACGGGACGGAATGGAGCGAGTGTGTCAGAGGTAGGGGCCGAGGAGGAAAGCGAAGCCTTTTTACCCGCCGGGGAGGATGAAAGAGAGGAGCCAGGCTTACGCTTCTGACTCGGAGAGACAGGCGTCCCAGCAACAATGTACTGGGCAACGAATTCTAGTGTCTCAACAGGAGATGCAGAAAGAGAGCATACACGACAGCCATTGGCAGAGCGACGGACATCAGCCCACACTGACAGGCGGCGTGGAGAGCCAATAGACGGAGGAGAAGGATCGGAAGGAGGATCGGAGGGATACGAGGAAGACACAGAAGACATGACAAACCGGGCAGAAAGAAGGGGCCACACAAAGGACCAGGAGGGGGACCCTTCGGGACAGAACTCAAAGGAACAGAGGAGGCGGCGGTGGGCGTGTCAGGGTCCAAGGCTTAGGAACTGTTTTGAGTCTGAGGAAGGTGGGAAGGACGAGGAGAGGAAGAGCACAACATGCGAGCATAAGAGACGTTAGCATAAGGTGGGAGACAGCGAACTTGGCGCCTCGCCCCAGGAAAAGAAACGTTTCCAGTGCTTCAAGTTGAGACGGCTGCCTCAAACCTGTAATGTATACACGCATGGGAGAAGGTAGGGTGGGCCTCACCGCAACTGAGGCATAGCCTGGGGAGAAGTGCACTCCGACTTAGAGTGACCTTCGCCCCCACACAAAGGAGAGAAAGAGACAGTACCAGAGCAGCGGAGGGCACCATGCCCAAACCTCCAGCACTTATTACAGAGCCGAGGAGAGGGAATGTACTCCTGGACGGAGCGCCTGGCGCCAGCAAAAATGACAGAGGGTGGAAGGGTCCTACCACCAAAGGTAATCTTCACAACCCGAAGGGGTTGACGGCGACGACCACGAGGGAATGAGTAAACGAGTCTACCAGGAGAACAGAATGGCCCTGGGCTTAGAAGATATGCCGAATATCTTCGTGGCAGTCCGGGAGCTTCCGAACACCGGTTGCAACATGGGGTTGTAGGAGAATAGTGCTAACACTTGCATTCAACCGAGTGTTCTTTGAGACCTGAACAGGGGTCTCGCCAAGGCAGGACAAGGCGGCCAAGCGGGTGGCTGCATCCTGAGGAGCAGCAGCAATGACACGTGTACCGAGATGGGTGGGGTGGAAAGTAATAGAGGCATCTACGGAATCAGCAAGGTGCCTATGGAGGGAGAAATTGTCAGGAGGCATAGAATCAAGAGGGAGGAGATCAAAGTAGTTGGCCCATGAAGTGGGACAAAACAAGGCTTGATACGCATCAGTACGGGAAGGAATCTAGCGAGTGTGGTCATGGCGAGGACGGCGTCGAGAACCCCCAGAGAGAGAGAGAGGAGAGTTAAAAAGGCGCAGTAGTCACAACCAGAGAATGAGCCGTGCCAGGGGACGAGGTGGTCACCACTGGAGGCTTGGGGCTCGACCCAACCACAGAGGAGGGAGGGGAGCCAAGGGGAGTAGTCAGGAGGGTCAAAGGAGGAGCAAGGTCAGGGCTCAATGCAGTGGGGCTACAGAGCCTGGTCTTCCAACACAGTCCAACTTGGGGGCTTGGTCGCCCATCCCACGAGCCTGAGAAGGTAAAAGAGGAACAGATTGCAACAGAGACGAGAAGCATGACGTTCATTCACGAATGTGCCCCCACACCCACCACGGAGCCACAATTAGAGGCAGGACACCCAACAAGAGAGAGAGAGGTTGCCAATCTTGCCGGGGCTCCCCAGGGGTGCGTCGTGAGTGTACGCCCCACAAACATCACCTTAAGAACCGTTAGTCCATCGAGATTGGGTTCAGTGACGAAAGGGGGATTGACAATAAAAGGTTCCCCTTGCTCGAAAGAGTGCTCGCCAAGGATTTGGTTCTTTCCCAGCTCGCCGAGTTCGGGTTCCTGGTGAACTGGAGGAAGTCCCATCTGGTTCCCCGTCTGGTTCGGACTTAGCTGGACCCTGTGTGGGACTCTCAAACCGCTTTCTTGTCTCTTCCTCTGGCATCTCTGCTTAGGCTGCGGTCCCGCCTTCGCTTGTTTTGGGGGGATCCTGGGTCACCCGGCGGTTTCTCGAGGGTTGTGCGGGAGCCTGAACTTGCAGCGATGGTCTACCCACTGGGTCAGGTTTGGCTTCATCGGTTCTTCTGGTTCCCTTGGGGGACGTCCCTTCTGCCTCTCGCACAATCGTTGGGTTCGGCCTCTGGGGTCCTTGCATTGGCTGCTGTGGCGCCAGCTTCCCCTTCGTTTTTTTTTTTTTTTTTTGGGTTCAGTGCCTCGGCGCCTACCCGAGCCCTCACTCAATGTGTTCCCGGATGCATTATCTTTCGGCTGGGGCTTTGTGGCATGTGGGATCCAGACCCCACTGCCCCCAGGCCGGCTGGGGGCAGTGGGGTCTGTCCTTCCGTCAGTACAGAAGTGCGTTTGCGGCGGTGCGGTTGTCGCTCCGGAGGGTTCGGGTCACTCGCAGATCGACGATCAGGCTCTATTTGGATTGTTCTCTGGTGGTTCTTGTTTGAACCGTGGGTTCAAACAAGTGCCGTCCTTGGCTCCTTGAGGCCGATTGCTTCAGGTGACTCATCTGCCAAGTTCTTGGGGTCGCTGCTTTCGGCAGGACTGGTCAAGGTGGAGGGGGAAGGGGGGTCCCTGTACCTCTTCCCCCCAGTTCAGCAGTTGCTCCTAGTCCTAGTTTGCTTGGAGACTTACCACGGGGGAGAGTAGTCCTCTTGGCCCCTTTTTGGCAGACCCAGCATTTGTTTCAGGCGCTGCTTGCTTGGTGTTCGAACCCATGGATTTTCTTATGGCTCCACCTCTTTCAGCTGATCGGTCTGGTCTATTATGTGGCTGGTTCGATCTTCTCCCCGAGTCTTTGCGTCTGGCATTTTTTTTACTCTAGTATCGCCATCTGAATGGTGATCAGGTGGGTTCGTTAATGGTGGCCCACCTGCTTGCTTCGTCTCGGCGATGGTATGAAGTTTCCTGGTGGTCCTTCTGTTTCTTTGTCTCTTCATAGGTGTACTTCGCTTTCTGTAAAGGTTGTGTTGTCCTTTCTCTTGTGGTTGTTTCGGGACCATCATCGTCTGCTGCATACTGTTGCCATGTATCGTGCAGCACTGGCAGAGCTGCTGCAGCTTGTTTTCGGCATTGATGTTCCTTCTGCGCCATTTCACAAGCTGTCTCAGGTGTTGTTTCACCCCCGGCCTGCTCATGCACCATCTGAGCCGTCCTCGTCATGGGACAGTGCTCTCTTACCTCTCTTCTCCTCGGTTTGGGGCGACCCCTACGGTTTACTTTCTCTCTGGCTCTTTTCCTGTTGGCATTAGCCTCTTGGGGGGTGGGGGGGGGTCGGGTCGGGGAGCTTCATGCGCTTCTCCAGCGCAGGGGTTTCTTCTCTTTTGGCTATGGTGTTTGGTTAGTTGATTTGTAGCCATCTCCTCCTTTTCTGTGATGACCGAGACATCTGCTTTCTGGAAGGGTCCTTGGGTTGTTGATGCCTGGTTGGTTCGGCCAGGGGTGCATCTTGTGTTGTCAGGTTGTGGTTCTCTGCCGTTGTTTGCGTGCCTCGGCTTCTGTTTTCAGAGTTGCACTTTGGGTTGTTCCAGTTTCCCTTCTTCCCTGCGCTCAGGTTCGGGTTTCGGGTTGTTTGCTGGTTCCTTCTGTGCCATTGGTTGTCTTGCTTTCGATTTGAGTTGCGTGTGGCGTATGGCTCCCAGGTGCATCCCTTCTTTCCTTCTCTTTGGTGACGTAACTCTGGGGAGCCAAAGGGGCTTCCCCCAGAAAACCAGTGTTGAATGTAATGAAATGCCATTTTCTGGGCGAGGCCAGTAAGCTCCCCGGCAACCCTCCCTCCCTCCCTCCAGTTGGCGGTTTTTCGCATGCTTTGATATCCAGCCTCAGAACTGCAGGGCAGATCGCCAGCGCAAGGGTCTGAGGCTCCCCCTTCCCCATCCTGGGGAGTTGGGGGGGGGAATTTGCACAGACAAGTGGTGCGGCGACATGGTGACTTCATGCTCGTTTGCTCATTTTCATTTGGGTTGTTCTGGCCACTCGTTTGACTTTCAGTAGTAGTTTCAACCTGAATAGGTTTTTTTGGGGATGCTTACCTTTCTGAGTGCCTGACCCAGTCGATGGCAAATACAGAATGCTCCATAACTACATGTGCATTTCTATAGGCCATTGCTCCTCGTGCCTCTCTGAAGAGGCCAGGTTCTGGCTTGTAGACCCCGGTAGGCCTAGAACTCCATTCACATTGACCGATGTCAAAGTAATATATCCATATCTGCCTGGATTGCTCTGGGGAGCCTCCGGGTCTCGTCCATAAAATGGCGTTTCATTACATTCAACGCTGGATTTTTTAAACCACAGACGTGGTTAATCATTTATACAATGCCACGTAGTATATATGGAGTTTCTTCTGTCCTCCGTGGACGGGGTTAGATATCTGTTCACACACTATAGAGTAGAGAGTTATTAAACATTCGACCACAGAGGTTGGCAGTTTTACATTGCAGTAGGTCTACCCTGGATGTCGTACCCATTCACCTTTTCTGCTCCCATCTGGGCCCCGGTGTTCTGGTCCTTTAACCTTGACACTCATTACGTTACTCACCGGGCGTATCGTCCGCCCTGTGCGTGTGTACAACTATCTGTTTATGGTTTATTACATCAGGCTTAACGTGTCAGTGAAAAGTGGCAAACACCTGTTCGAGACATGAACGAAAATCAATAGTCTGAAATATGGTTGTAGCTTAAATAGATCTTGTCTACAAGAATCTGGCAGTTTCAGTTGTGTATCACATCAAATTGTTTGGATGCGAGATAATGGAATGATAGACATAATACTTAGGAGGTACAAGCACTTTGCCCCTAGAGTAACACAGCAAATTTTATTATACATGATAAAATATCTGAAATTTTTGCACTTTCATATTTCGCTTTCAATCAAGAAAATATATTTAAGGAAATTAAAAGCTGCGAGTACAAAAATAATGAAGAGCAACATTTTACCTTAAAATAATGGGTTATTACAAGTAGAATCAAAATGACTTCCAATAGTAATAATACATTGTCATCCACAGCAGTAGCAGTGCGAGAAGTTTGTTACTAGCTATCAATATAATTATAAGATGTGCAGATAAACTGTAAAACAATGTCAAACATCCACCAGGTCTGATCATGACCGTCATTTTTTTTTTTGGGGGCGCACGACCGCTCACAGATTGAGTACTGGGGGCACAAACTACTGCTCTCGGGATGAGTATGGGGTGCACAACGGACTCTTATACTTGTGGCACGAAGTACGCTCACCATACCCTCCTGCATGATGCAAAAGATTTGGTGTGGTGAACTCTTTGCTCTGATGCAACATAATGAAGCACACCTACCCTCATCTGAAGCATGAAATTTTCTACCTCCTGGTCCGTGAATCTCCCGTGCTCTTGGACAATGGTCTTTAGCTTCTGGTACACACATTCCGCCATGGTACAGTCCCCACACACGTAAAAGTGCCCCTTCTCTAACACAACTTGCTTAAACACTTCCGCACCCACTTCCACCAACAAGTCTTGAACATACGTCTGTGAATTGAAGAATCATTTGTTATATCTCCTAAAAAAAAGTTCACTAATTACATTTCGTAATATTTTTTTCCAAGTATAATTTTTTTTAAGTACTGTTTATATTAGCCGTTATATGAAGGTTTTTATCAATATTCTTTATTGAAACTTTTTATGGTAAATTGTGGTTGAAACTAGTGTTTACCTTTGGGATGGTGGGCTCCCGGGAGAGTGCGAGGTAGGTGTGAGTGAGGACTCCAGCTTGGCGCATGGCAGCCTTCTCTTCAGCATACAGGTCAAGAGCACGTGTTCGACAACCGAAGAACAAAGTCATCTGACCGGCTTTTTCTACTAAAACAAAGAACATTAATGTGTTAAAAGTCCCTTAACATGTTAAAGTTGTAGCAAGTCATCTGACCCTATGATGCTAAAAATTGTGTTGAATGTGAAAAAAGTTAGCAAATAAATAAAGATACTAGTTTAGTGGCAATACCTAGCACAAGTGTAGCTGGGTACTACCACCGAGCTAGCGTTAGTATGGCCATGTAACACTGTTTAAGAGTACAACTTACCGTTAGTTTGCCGCACTAAGTGATGGCGGTGGTGCCAGAAGCCTCTGAAGGGTGCCACTCCAGTGCCCGGCCCCACCAGGATGACTGGAACACTCGGGTCTTGTGGCATGTGGAAACTTGTGGCACTGGTAAACATAATAAAGTGATTCAACATCTCAAACTGAAGCATTCTAACTTGTCCTCTTGGAGGATGTACCCCTGGAGGTTGTTACATCAAGGCCACTATGAAATTAGTGCTATTATCTACTTCCTATCCATGGTTAGGCCAGGTTAAGGTTATGTTAGGTTAAGGTTAGGTCAGGGTTCATTACGTTTGGTTACGTTAGTATGGGGCATTATTCTCAAACATGTGAAATATGAAATTCGAAAACAATTTGAGTATCGCCTAGAATTTTATTTAAAGAAAACCAAATTCTTCAGACCGTTTCAAAGAAAACTAGTTAGACTTTTTATATTTTAAACCAACGATTTATTATGCAATGAAGTTACAACTTGAGAATATTCTCTGTTAAGGGAAAATATTCACTTGCCAGTTGACAAGTAGATTAATACTGGAACCATAATATGCTTCCAGACTACCACAAATATCTCTATAAATGGACAGGATGATGGGGCAATGGTCTGGCTTCTTGCAAGGATGGCGTTCAATCCCCAACTGTCCAAGGGATTGGGCACCATTCCATTCCTCCGTCTTATCCCAAATCCCAATCTTCATCCCTTCCAAATGTTATAAAGTTACAATGAATTATGGCATTTCCCTTGATGCCATACTTTCTTACCTTACCTCATCCAGATAGTTTGAGGGAGGGTGTGTACGGGGTATCCTAGTCACTTTACCCTGAGAACTGGCTCAGGTTTCTATCCCGTTTACTTAAATTTATCAATGTAATCAAGCGTATCTTGAAGTTATCTTGAGATGATTTTGGGGCTTAGCGTTACCTCAGCCCGGTCCTCGACCAGGCCTCCTTTTTGTAACCCCCCCCCCCCACAGGAAGCAGCCTGTAGCAGCTGTCCAACTCCCAGATACCTATTTACCGTTAAAAGGGTACAATAAGGTCTCTGCTAAACTACACGATACTATAAAATGTAAGGTAACAACCAGCTCTATGCTCTTAGTCCTCTTTCTCTTAAACTCCTTTTACTTTACTGTCACTAGTCTCTCTTGCTGCGGTCTTCAAGCACTACCCTGATCTCGTCGATCAATTTGAACTTCAAGACCTCTGCTTGTCTGGAACGCTGTCAAATATACCCATATATATGGAACAATCTTTTTCAATACTGTGCAGTATCCTCTTCATTCCATGTATTTGTTTCCCCCTCAGCTAACATCCCTTCACTCATGTGGTCCTGTTTACTCACCACCCTCATGAACTTACTGTTAATATTTTTTCTCTAAACCACAGCTGTCGAGTTATTTAATCTACCCAATTATAGATTCACATATTCCTACAACTAATGAACACCTGTAAACATTGAACAAACCAACAACTCACCTTCTAACAAAAAGTTCAATGTGGTCACCCGGATTCACCTCCTTTAAGAAATTGGAACAAACGCCATAATGAAGTGGACCTCTTCCATCTGTAAAAGGTCAAGTCTGCTATTTAGGTATAAACGTGTGTATCTAGGTCTCCCTAGTTAATGTAATTTAATCAGCTTTGTTATTATAATACTTAAAGAAATATTTTAATAGCAAAAGCTTCATGCAACTGACAGGTGTGAAGAAAAACACTAATTGTCAAGCCTTCAGTTGTATTTAAATTTTGTTATTTCATTATTGCTGACAATACTTCTAGATCTTCATTTAATATTTTAAAAGTTTAGTTAATTTCTTTTGCACCCCATACTCATCCTACGAGTGTTAGTGAAGTACGTTACAGAACATATTTTTCTGTAACGTTACAGAACATATTGTTCTGTAACGTACATAGGCAAATTGCGTTATTGATAAACTAGTTAACATAATTTAATGTATATGTAACAGACTTATAGCATAATGGGTTCAAGAACTGAACAGCAATAAAAATATAAATACTTAAAACGGTTGATCTTATTTTCATAATTACTTTTAACATTTAAATACATCTAAATAATAAAAAGAATGTTGTATTATGATTGCAAAAACTAATCCAAGACATTTCTGGTGCTGGGGAAAAGTCGATTTGACAGGAGCATGCCATGCTGCTCAATAATACAGGCAGATTATGGTGAATTAGCACGCAAAATGTTATGGCGATTCACAATTACAATTCCGTTAAATACAGGTTAAATAAATGTTATAAAACTGAACAATAATGTGTAACTATATCTGGCGAGTCGTATCAACGTGGTCACCCCAGAAGTCTGCACCAATAGGTAGATGTATATACTTATATACATCTTACACACACTTATAATGTCAGTTTAGCATATTTTAGGAAATAAAACACACTGATGGCTAATTATACCGATCACGAGAAGGTAGAACGTATGTTGTAACGTTTCCGGTGAAAGGAACAGTAGTACGTCTGTTATATTAAGAGAAACTTCTATGAGATACCAAGACCAATTTATAGATTCCTTTACAAAGTGCCACTGTGTATGGCTGCTAATGGAATGCAATTGAAATTATAAATTGGTTACAAACAAATTTAGTAGTCCCCCCCCCCCCCCGGTTGTCTTGTAATAAACTATCTTATGAAAGGTCAAAGTTTATATACATGAAAAAAAATGATATGCGTGAGGTTGGAGACCAGACGCTTGGGAGCGCAAACTTGTGTAGGGTGACTGGTTGAAGGTTGGGGAATGGCGGATAGGAGGGGGTCTGAGGCGACCTCCCTTCATGACCCCCGTCCCTTCATACCACCACCTGACCTCACTAAATACCAGACTTCATCCTCACTAAAGATCATCCAGAATATTATTTTCTACAGGAGGATTAAATATTGTTTGCCCCCAGAATCTGTACACAGCCTAGAAGGGGTACCCAGTGATGCCTGGGCAATTAAGATGGTTACAGTGATGACTTTGTTGTAATAGATGGTTTCAGTAATGAGTCGTATACATTAAAGATGGTTATAGTTTTTTTTTTTTTTTTTTTTTTTTTTTTTTTTTTTTTTTTTTTTTTTACAAGGGGACATCCTACAAATTAGACTTGATACACAGGAGCGACAGAGCAATTCTAACAAGAGCGAAATATTTCAAGCAGAGACAGTAATTAGGAAGTAATTACCCGTGTCGAAAGTAACAAACAAGAGAAAGTTTCGTCTTTATGTTTTTTGTTTACATAATTAAATGTGAACAAAAAGCTGACAAGAGTATAATTAATCCAGTAAAACTCCAACCAGGACTTTGGGATTAATGATGGCTTATCCCTACACAAGTTTCATTAGTATGCATATATATTTCAGATTCATGCACGTGTTTGACAACTGGAGGTTTTGGAGAGTATTTAGCGACGAAATGAGAATTAAAAAAAAAAAAAAAAAAAAAAAAACTGAATGGCATTATTAACTATAAAAATCTTCTAGAAGCTGTAAAGACAATGAGGACTTACTCTCCGTCTTATACTGGACAACAGCGACCGTAACATGAATCTGTTCTGGATGAGCATCTGGAGAGGAGCTGATTGAGTAGAACCTGGCTCCAATTGAAGGAAGCTGGGTCAGCAGGAGTCCTGCATCCAGAATCACACTGGGGAATTCCTCGAGAACCTCTTTAAGGTGTGGATATCTCAAGTGCTTCCAGTCCTCGTATTCCTGAGGATCCTGTATCAGAAGTAGAAATCTTTATTAGCTAGAAAGTACTGGTACCATGCGAGAAGTCCAAAAATAAACTAATAATTTCATGTTTGTGTTAACACAAATTAAAGCATTTTAAACAGACAAAATATTTATATACACAAATAAATATAAATATTTGTGATTACTCCAATTTTTTTGTCCCGAGATCGTTGGGTGCTCTCCAAGCTGGTCTAGAAAAGTAGACTTTCTCGGTAGACTTTCAGAAAGCATTTCTGGGTTCAATTTCTATCTATATAGCCCCCGACCAACACCAACTATGGCTGAAACCGTGCCACCAGCCATCACTGATGGCGTCAGGCTGACAGAGTCCGCATCTGAACAAAGGAGTTGGTGATTATGTACTCTGTTCTCAAGTCCTCGACTCTCTCCCGAGGCTGTGGCGTTACCCAGTGAAGCATGATCATCCTTTTGTCTCGCGTTTTAAGGCTCTTTGCAGCCCACATTTGTGGGATCTTCGGGTTCATCCTATTTTGTCTGATTTGGACAGAATGGAAGGTAAAGGGGAAATACGTTCCCTTTTCTTTTGTACTGCTGTGATTTGTAGGAAAGTCCTTCACTTTTTTAGTGAAGTCCAGCTGGGTTCCGGAACCCAAATGATCTCCAAGCAATGGAACCCGAGTGTCTCGTCGAAGAATACGTTGCCGCTCGAAGTCAAAATATTTTGTTTGACTTCGTGTTTTGCAGTCAAACAATGAGACAAAATTACCTAGAAATTTGGAGAACTATCGTAAACGCCAATTTTAACAATAGAGGAAAGCGAGAAGAAATTCGAGGCGTGCAGACTGGAAATGGGGAGGATATACTTAGCAATGATCCCAGGAACGCCGGAACCCACGAGACGAAAGGCGACGTAAGCGATGGTAGGCCTACACAGCAAGAACAACGCCCACCCAGACCTCTTCTTGCTCCCCGTGCTGACTAGTACGCCTGGCATTCCTAGTTGGAACAACGACCCAAGCCAAAGCTGGTGTGGTTCGAATAACTTTCTAACGACTTTTCCAGAACATTACTGCATTTAGTCCGACCTAGATTGACATCTCCCAACATCTGTGCGTCACGTAAACAAGAAGATTCCACTATTGTTCGAAGGTGAGATTGGTAATATGATTTTCAGAGATGTTACCAACTGCCCTACAAAATTTAAAGAATATCTTGTTACCAGTTACCCCAGTGTTTTCTGCTGAGAAAGCTTTTGATCTTTATGGGGACTACAAGACAAGACGGATATACAAGGATAGTGAACCTCTCAATAGGATCGTCATTGTCTGAAAAGACAATGAACCTCCCCCTCAACAATACTACTATGGAAGTTTCAACCTACTAAGTTCTATAAGACCTTGAGTGTCCTCTCCTGTTATCTGTTATGATTTTCACGGTATTCATGTTTCTAAGCACTGTCGACGGGACTGTGTGGGCTCTTGTGCTGAATATCATGACACGAGGCTGTGTCCTCATCAGGACCGCCCCCCGCCCTGTCTCTGAGGACGGTGAGGTAGCCTCTCCTCCGACCAGAAAGTGCCGCTGGTGTTTCCTTGAAGGCGTAAATATTCGGCATCGTGACTGCAAACAATCAAGTCTTCCTTGACTAAGATAGAAAGCCAGTGGTGTTTGGCCCAGCTGCTGGAGGCTCTCTGCAGGACGCTCTTGGTAACACCTCTAGTAAGCAGTTTCCAAGTATCGTCGAACTAAAGCAGACAAAGACGCAGAAGAAATAAATTGTTTAAATAAAATTATTGAATTGGAAAGTAAAATCAACGCATTAGAGACGAATCAGCCCGGTGCTAGTGGTGAAGTTTGTCACGTTAGCGATAGTGATAAAGTACAGTCTCCCAGCACCAGTAGTGATGCGAGTGACTACCTTGCAGCTGCTGTGCCCACTGTACCTAACTACAGAACATGAGTGTCAAATCTTCATGGAGAATAGTGTTAAGAGTAATCACTGCTCCCTCACGGACACCCCCCGTTAAGGTAGAAATAACCTAAGCTACTATCCCTTTGAGATGTATTTTATTGTGACAAATATTGTCAACACAATATTGTCATGTCCATAACCGTCAGGAAAGTTCCATCCAATATACCTGGGTATACCGCGCACACAAGATACCTGGGTATACCGCGCACACAAGATACCTGGGTATACCACATACACAAGATACCTGGGTATACCACATACACAAGATACCTGGGTATACCGCATACAACAACAGTTAAATATGTGGTTTAGTCACATATGTTAAGAGTGGATTAATCTGAATTAATTAAAAATCACAGTAGTATATATTACCAAATTTTTTATTACAAACTGCAAATAGCCATTTCTTACTGTATAAAATATATACACGAACTAGACCTGCTACCGAAGCCTACAGGCAACACAGCTGTGTTATGTATGAGTGACTGACTCGTCACACTGCTCTTGGTGATGTTCAGTGTAACATTAATGGAAAAGTCTTCTTGAAATACCTTACTGATCATGCAGGCGATGAGTCACAATAACGTGGCTGAAGAATGTTGACCAGACCACACACTAGAAGCTGAAGGGACGACGACGTTTCGGTCAGTCCTGGACCATTCTCAAGTCGATTGTGGTCCACGACGGACCGAAACGTTGTCGTCCTTTCACCTTTTAGTGTGTGGTCTGGTCAACACCTTATTGATCATAATATTATTGTGTACGATACCGATAAACAGACCCATTTATTGGGAGGTAGGCTGGATTATATGATTGGGTACAGCCTAGGAGATAGCAACATAGAAGTTAGGTTCATCCCGGAACTAGTAAGTGATCATTTTGCAATATATTGTGAACACACTGTAGTGGATATTAGCTCCAATTACCATCCCAGGGTTAAAATGAACTTTTCCAGACAATCTTAAACCACACTTTAAGGCTCACATACACAAGTGGTACATTGGCTCCACTGTCCACTGAACCTGTATCAGTGGACCACTTTGACAATGATCTTGTCAGTACCATTACTGGTTAATATATTATTTTGGTTAAATTAAGGGAAAATAAAAAGAACAATCGTTCTTACTCGTTGACAGAGGATCCTATTATTACAGAACGAGGTGAAGTGTAGCTCGACCAAGCCTTCCACCCAAGTTCAGCATCATACTTCAGCAGAATATGCTAATATGTTCTTAGGTCAATGGTTTAGTTTCTCAAATATCTTCCTTACCCACAGACATACAGCAGCATTTAAATACCAAAATTATCTAACTTTAATATTAAAATAAGTTCCTCATCGGATTTAACAGATCAGTTTGCTATAACCCATTTTGAATTGACAACATAATTAGGGAAATAAACTGCCCCTGATGAGGATGGTATTACTTATAACACCTTGAGCTTACTGAATCATGTCTCTATAGGGGCCTGACAGATGAGTGGACAGCGCCCGGGATTCGTAGTCCTAAGGTTCCGGGTTCGATCCCCGGCGGAGGCAAAAACAAATGGGAAGAGTTTCTTTCACCCTGATGCATCTGTTCACCTAGCAGTAAAAAGGTACCTGGGAGTTAGACACCTGTTACGGGCTGCTTCCTGGGGATGTGTAACAAAAAAGGAGGCCTGGTCCTGGTGGACGCTAAGACCCAAAATCATCTCGACATAACCTCAAGATAGGATAGCCACCCTTTGCTTGACCTCTATCAAAGGAGGGACCACGAGGAGGGACCACGAGGAGGGACCACGAGGAGGGACCATGTGAAGATCCTAAAGCGATGGAACACAGTTTTCAAGATACAATCTCTTGATAGAAGATGAACGGAAAAACCCCCAACCCCATATAATGCAAGGCATCAAGATAACAAAGATGCCAAGATACGAGACTTACAGAATGATGCTTCTATCACATCAAGAAGTTTATGAAAGTAGGCGGCTTCCTAGGGGATCAGTCTGAAGCAAGTAAACTGACTGTGCAAAGATATATTCCAACCTAAAATTGATTGTCCCTGTATATAAGACCTTACCAAAACCCACAAGATTAGTTTACGCAAAACATCCATCAAAATCAATATAAACACATTAGCCAACTACCAATTTAATATCCTCAACAACTCGCTCTTCCTTCTCCAAGGCAACAATATGTAAAACTTATGATACATATCCAGCAGACTAGAGTCTGCTCTTCAACATGCGAGACGACCTCGTATGTAATCATTTTTTCTGAACAAGTATCTCTTTTCTCGACTACTTTTGACATATTTTCAATTGATGCCCTTATGTAGGTAGTTATGTTATTATGCCCTTGGGGTAGCCTTGGGAGCCGCACCCAATTGCCGTGGGAAAGGAGAAAGCGGATAAACGGCGGGGAGATCAACACCCACTGTGAGACAATAACAGGTCTGTGATGTCGGACTGACATGACATGTCAGTCAGTCCGACCGGCGCAGGTCACAGTCCTAGCGCCGTATACTGCTTTAGAGTCATCTGTTGGGGCTCGCGACACCCGTCACCGACATCTTTCTTCCTTGTCCCCGGTCGCTCAGTGGCTTCCGGCACCCACACCAGAGAGAGAAAGCAGCAGGCGAAGACGCTACTGCTCCTCTCGTTGACAGGGCCGGCGCCTGCTACTCTGGCGGCGTCTAGTGCTGGGTTTTCCTTGACACGCTTCCCAGTGGGCCCCTCCCTCCCCCCTTCACTCTACTGTAAACGTAAATGTACGTGTGCGGCAGAGGAGGAAAAAGGGGAGAGAGAAAAAAAGCATTTTATGTGTCTTCTAACCAAAGTCTATACGGGAGCCGGTCGGCCGAGCGGACAGCACGCTGGACTTGTGATCCTGTGGTCCTGGGTTCGATCCCAGGCGCCGGCGAGAAACAATGGGCAGAGTTTCTTTCACCCTATGCCCCTGTTACCTAGCAGTAAAATAGGTACCTGGGTGTTAGTCAGCTGTCACGGGCTGCTTCCTGGGGGTGGAGGCCTGGTCGAGGACCGGGCCGCGGGGACACTAAAAAGCCCCGAAATCATCTCAAGATAACCTCAAGATGTGAAAATCATAATTTTAATTTTACACGATTTTTCCTGTAATTTTTTTTTTTTAATTTTCCTTCCCTTTTGATTCTCAATATAGCGATATTTTTAGTTTAACTGATGTTAAATCCTACTTTGTTTCCAATCACTCTACAATTACATACCGATAATTCAATTTAACAATCAAATATCAAATCAAATCGTTTATTCAGGTAAAGAACATACATACAAGGTGAGATACAAAACATTGATGGCTTTATAGATAGAGCTAGTACATACAATGGCTAAAGCCACTATTACGCAAAGCGTTTCGGGCAGTAACAAATATATTTCTGTTATCTCATCACAAGTTATAATTAATGTTAACTCTCATTGTTACTATGTAAGCGCCTACCTTCGCGAGGTGATCGAGACGAGTGCGCTGGTCATTGTCGTAAGCATACTCGGCCAGCAGCTT
This sequence comes from Procambarus clarkii, assembly GCF_040958095.1. Taxonomy (NCBI): domain Eukaryota; kingdom Metazoa; phylum Arthropoda; class Malacostraca; order Decapoda; family Cambaridae; genus Procambarus; species Procambarus clarkii. The sequence goes on from NC_091165.1 coordinate 16,784,967, forward strand.
GAGGAAATTTGGTGTTGGTGGTGTAGTGATATCCAAGTACCGGGTGAGCATCTCCCGCACACTGGCTACTGGAAGACGCTCGTGGGGGTCCCAGTTCTGGGTCACGCCTGTCAAAAAAATATATACAGAAAAAATATTGAAAAAAACCGGCTGTAAGAGGTTAACGCTTTAGTTGCAAACGAAAGGTTCTAGGTTAGAATAGTGGACAGATCGGGACGGTTTCGGGGATATTGTATTTACTCCATTTGCCCCCATGTGCATCTAATACTAATTGAGACCTAGATGCATATGAGAGCCTGCTCAAGGACAACATTGTAGAGCTTCAAAACCAAGTTTTGCTGAATGTAAGGAAACTAAATTGTCTGGAAGCTCTTTGGTGCTTGCGCACCGGCCTCACCAAGCCTAATGACTGACCCAGGCCTCAGACCCTCGCTGGTCACTTACGAGCCAGTACCAGAATCTGGCTCTCTAGCAAGTGAGGGTAAACATGTGGATCACATCTACCCAAAACTGAGGTAAACCGACCAAAAAATAACAAAAACCACTGCTTGAAAGTTAAAACAATATGAAATCATAGTTTGCCAATGGTAACAAGTGTAGCCCTAACCATCCTGGCCGCTAGCTGATGGGCAAGGATCCCAGGCCACCTTCTTGAGGTTATCTTGAGATGATTTCGGGGCTTTTAGTGTCCCCGCGGCCCGGTCCTCGACAAGGCCTCCACCCCCAGGAAGCAGCCCGTGACAGCTGACTAACACCCAGGTACCTATTTTACTGCTAGACAACAGGGGCATAGGGTGAAAGAAACTCTTCCCATTGTTTCTCGCCGGCGCCTGGAATCGAACCCAGAACCACAAGTCCCGCGTGCTGTCCGCTCGGCCGACCGGCTCCCTCCACCCACTTCCCTCACGAGCCACCAGCATTGATGTCTTAGAACATCTGATATGGAGCGAACGATCAACAATCTGGTGGACAGCCATAAACCTTAATCTTGACAGAAACCGTGGAGAAAGCAGCAAAGAACGCTGCCCACACCACCACCACGGAAATATGGACAAACATCCAGAAAGCTTTACAGAACAACCAGCCGGAATACCTGGAAAAAGAGGGGCTAGAAACTGAAGAACAAGGGACAGGATAAAAAAACACAAATACTCGAGCAGCGTCTGGGACACACAAAGATTACACTCTCAGTGGCAGCCGAAGTGTAGCATGAATCTCTAGATTTGTTTTTAAATAAAACAGCCACAGACCCGTCAAACACACACACACAAGGCAATATCCAAGGACAAATCCCAGCCGACAGATATACAGCGGAACGGGCTGGATGGAATGTGAGAGGGCAGAGCCCAAAATATCCTGAAATTTCAACCCCGAAGAGGTCCCCCCCTCCACTCCACCCCCCCAAAAAAAACTACCTTCTAGGAGATTCACAGGCTGACAGCCAACCGTCGTGACCTTAAATAGCAGTATGGTTCAACCGCTGCCACTGGAACCAAGGAAATGGCAGCCAAGGTACAAACAACCCTCCCATCCTCTGGAAAAAAAGGAAATAGAGTCCATTTACAGACGGGAATAACTCAAGGAATCTAAAGTAAAAGAAAAAAAAGTGCAGACGACTATGCATTTACTGGCGAAAAACATCCAAGGAGGACAGGAGGCCGCGCATTGTACACACTGGAATACACAGGGATCAAAACTGCACACCACTGCTCGAGGAGCTGAGCTGTCGATTCTGATGGCAAGGGTACAGCTCCAGCCGACAGGGCAGAAGAAACTTGAGGGCAGAACCAATGTGACAGACACCAGGAGCCCACATCCATAGAAAACGAGACTAGAGCGCCCAGAGCTAACAACTCTGGGACCCACAGCCACCAGACCAGAGAGCTGAAGCCCACAATCAGAGATACTAAAAAATAACCAAGGTTTCCCCAAACAAGAGGCCTAGGGAGTCAAACCAAAAGGACAACAGCCCAAAGGCAAGGAGCAAAGGGCAAGCAGCTGATGAGGTATCGAGATGGAGACTAAAATCGGAGCCAAAGAGGCCCTTGGCAGACATCTCTATAGACTGTCAAACGATAACTAGTTAAAACAGCACGAAGGAATAAAAGACCGAAAGACCCAGAGGAGCATCACAGGAGGCCACAGCACTGGCCAGACCCAACACACGGGCAACCCAGTGCACAGATTCCATATTTAAAGCAATGCTCATAATTAACTACTCTACTGAAAGAAATCAAATAAATTTAAAAAATATATTCACTAAAATATTATGGTAATGTATTAGATAATCATAAAAATACATAGCATTTGTTAAAAAAGTTCTAAAATGGCTTCGAAATTCTGGTAATAAGAATTTGCAGACATCAAAGGTAGTTTTTTTTGTATATATATCTTTCTAATTATGAAGTAATTGTCAAGTTGTGTAATACTGTTATAGTTAAAGAAAAACCTTGGAAACACATCTTGTTTGTTTGTTTGTTTCACCTTCAGTAGACATGTAATTTATGAATGAATTGAATAACTTAGTTTAATTCCATGTAGATTAACAAAAAAACTAGGTATATTTTAAAAGCTAGGTGATATAGGCCTACTAACTATGCAGGCAGCATTAACCGTCATGATTTACAAATATTGTCATTACATTATATCCTAAATCATTACTGTGATAGTAATAAATCATTTGAGTAATGATTTGCTGAATAATAAATCATTACTGCACTTCGCCAAATCTCTGACAAATAATATTTAATATAAAAAATAAATGGAAATCTTCTATGCAAGATCCAAGTCGGAAGTCAATTTTCTTTGCCAAATTAAGAAAGGTTTGCGCGTTCTATATCTGAAACCGAGATAATTAGCGATGATTCCTCCTCGGGAATTCAAGAAGGTAATTCAAATAAATAACGAAATGTTGACCTGTGGGAAAACGCTGGAACCATAAGATTATTCTGTGACATTACCATCGGCAATACCACAGGGCGCAGAAGGAATAATCATGTTCATTACCCCGCCGTGTGCCCAGATATAGAGTATGGCTTTATCTTTGCTCTCTAACTTCTGCATAGAGTATAAGTAGCAGTTAAGGAGCAATGACGGGACACTGCTACTCGCAGCGCGAGGTCCACCTCTCAACAGCGAGTATTAAGTAACAGATAAAAGCAAATGGTTTCCAATAATTCCACCAGGTGACAAGCGGTTAATATCGAGTCAAATTAATGGAGACAAAGGCTAGTGTGACCCGTCTGTGGTTAAAATATATTTAGGTTTTACTGATGATTTGTCGTTATAAGAGCAGGTGGCAATATCATTCCTGAATTTACTTCGAGGGGGGGAGGGGGAGGGGGGCGGGTTGAGATGCTTCTAGTGGCCTTGAA